>NC_056739.1:1891916541-1892169041 GCF_019279795.1 Protopterus annectens | reverse complement strand
TGGAGACTGATTTGAAGAAGTCAATCAGGTTCAGGAGACAAGATCGGCCCTTCAAGAACCCAAACTGGGTGGGGTCCAGTGTTTGAAGGTTGCCACTGTCTTTGTTTATAAGTTCCATGATAATACGCTCCATGGCCTTGCAGATAAGGCTTGTCAGACTGACGGGACAGTAGTTTCCGGGATCCAAGGTGGATCCCCCCTTGTGGAGTGGGATAACTTAACTGTAGCTCTGCACCACTCAGTGGGCACGAAACCTGAGGTGAGGCTATGATCAAACATGACACTTAGGTGAGGTGCCAGTTCATATTGTAGTTCATGTAGTACACAGCCCGGGATGTCATCTGGCCTCATGGATGCTGTATTCTTAGCTTTGGAGAGTGCGTTTTTTACCTGTGTGGCCGTTATTACCGGAATTTGGCAATCTTCCGGAATAGAGATGGGCCATTTAGGGGGTGAGGGGGGGTGAAGTTGGCACTGAATCGATCTGCCAGGATATTGGCAATATCCTTGGGATCAGTATATTTAATGCCATTCTGTTTTAGCTCAGAGCAGATCTGAGAATTGCCATTTAGATTCTTGACATAGTTATAGAATGCCTTGTGGTTGTCTTTGGAATCTTTGGCAATTTTATTTTCATAACTAGCTTTGGAGGATTTTATGAGGGATCTCAGTTTCTTACTGAGGCTGGTAAGGGAGTTTTTTGCATCCTGGGATTTTCCTCTTTTCTGCAACAGTTTCTTCCTTTTGTTGTAAAGTTTGTTTATGGCAGGGGACCACCAGATTGGCTTCCTTTATTTGGATGAGAGCATCTTGGTTCTGTTTGGGATGGCAATATTCATGCATGAGTGGATGTGCTCGTACAGTGCCTTAGTGTAGGATTCAGCAGTTGAACTTTCAGTTCCTGTCTGCATGGGTGTCATGAAGTTTGTCACTTCTGACTTGAGTAGCTTGAAGTTGGCTTTGGAGAAGTTTTTTTATGGAGGTTTCCTTACTGGGGGGTGGGATGTGGATGTTAAGGGTGATTAGCTTATGGTCAGACCTGACTAACAAGGGTGTGACCATAGGTGTGGAGCATTGATTTCCTATGTTGGTAATGACCAGGTCTAGGATATTGGAGCCCCTGGTGGGACTATGGATTAGTTGATCCAGGGCATTGGAATTTATGAATTCCAAGAACCATTGGGCAAAGGTGTTGGTACATGAGTAGTTTTCCCAGTTAATGGCAGGGTAGTTAAAATCACCCAGTATTAGGGTGTTTGGTTCAATCTTAATATTTTCCAGTATGTTTAGAAAGGTGTAGTGAGAATCTTGGGGTATGGTGGGGGATCTGTAGCAAGCTACAGTTTGGATTGCAGTCTTACCTAGTGTTAGTTGCACCTGGAGAATTTCAGATGCATTGTGTTGGGCAACTAGCCTGGTGGTGTGAATATCCTTGGTGATTATTGACACTCCTCCACCTTTAGTGTTTCGGTCCTGCTTTGGTGGCCGAAAAGTGTGGTAAGAGTTGTAGCCTGGTATTGCAGGGGTGCTCTCTGTAGCCTTGAACCAGGTCTCAGTTACTGCACAGATATCGATGTTCTCCATTTTTAGGAGTGCCTCGAGAGAGTGCATTTTGAGGTTTAGACTTCTGGCATTGAGTAGCATTACCTTCAGATTTTGCATGCTTGTACCTATTATGGTGGTGGTTTTGTCCTTTGAACTTTGCCTACAAAAGGCACTGTAGGGGTGGCAAGAGCCTTAGCCAGTAACCTGAATCCCAGGGGTGATAGGTGTAGACCATCTCTGGCAAAGCATCGTGGTCTGCCGATCATGACGTCCCAGGCAGACAGATACTGGATCCCCTTTGAATGACACCAGAAGCTTAGCCAATTGTTGACGTCAATCATTTTGTCCTTATATTGTGGTATCATTCTGGGCAAAGGCAGGATGCTACTCAGGGCTAGGATCATACCTGCCTGGGCCAGTGATCCGAGATCTCTTCAATGTCTCTTTTCATGTAGTCCAGGGAGGTACGTCTCAAGTCATTTACTCCAACATGGACAATGACAGAGTCATATTTGTACTTGTTGTGGAGTGACTTGAGTGCATGTGTTATGTGGTGGATCCTGGCACCTGACAGGCAGCTGACTGTAATTTTCTCCTTGTTCAACCTGGTGAGAGGAACATCAGTGTGCCGGACTATAGAGTCACCTATGACTAAAATGTTAGGTATGTTGTCTTGCCTTAGGGGCTGTTGCTGGATGGCACACTGGTGTTGTGAACTATGCGACACTTTGGTTGTGATTGGTGTTTGTTTGTGTTTCAGCTTCAGAGGTCCTTGTTGCTTGGACAGGTTACAGTTAAGGGCTTATGCATATGTGGATTTAGTTTTGCTATATGTGGGTGTTGGTGGTGTGGGTTTAGATGGGCTATGTGTTGCTTGAGGTGTAATGTGGTTGTTAACCTTTTCCTCTTGACTGTCTAGCAGAATCTTGGGTGGTTTGAGCTTTGCTTCTATTTTGGCTATGTAAGGGCATCTCTCACAGGTTGTAGTGTTGGGTGGTAGGAGGAGAGGGTTGTCTGTGTACATGAGGCAATTGCTGCATTGCCACAGTATGGCCAGATTTACCAGGTGGACAGGAGAAATCACCAGAAGCTGAGCCCTGGACATGCCTGGTTTGGTGATTTTTTTTTTTTTTGTAAAGTACAGGAGCTGTTTTTCCTTACCTTAGCAAGGTACTTTGCAATTATAGGCTGTTTAGTGCCTACTATTAATTTCTCCTTATTAACAAGGAGAGTTGAGTGCTTGCATCAGTTTAAGCCTTCCTAGTGCTTTCCAGCAGGTATTAGAGCAAGTGCTGGTCACAGGGATGCTTAAAGGTAAGATGAAAAAAAAATGCACACAGCACTAAAGAAGTTAGATGTGAAAATAGGTAACTTAAGTTTTACCTGTTTAAAAAAAAATAAGGGTTAGTGGAGAGTTACTATTTTTAAAACAGCAAGATGGATTGAAAGGGGTGGTCACTTTTGTATTCTGGTACTATGGAATACAGTAGGATGGCCAATAATTTTAAATAGTTGAAAGGGAGGGATTTCAAAAATGATGATTTTGTGATTACTCACACAAGCCAGTGAAAGTAGAGAGGAAATGAGATATATTGTCAGATTAACATAAGAGGCAGGCAACTAGAAAGACAGTGATATTTAAATATACAACTATAACTGGGTGAGAGGGTGGGAAAAAATTCTACCTGACTCAGAAGAGACAGAGCTGTGGTCTCTTTTGAAGTTTTAATATGCTGTTAAAGCAGAATGCAAGTAAAACACAAGGTAAAGAAAACAAACCACAGTATTCAAAATATAGAAGGGCAATAAAGTAATACAAAAAATAAAAGCAAACTAACCTTTCCTTCAAAGCAAAGTGTAGCAAAGTCTAGATGAACCTTTCTGGTAAAGCTCTGAAATGTTTTATTTTACCCCTTAAATAGAAGGTTTTTAGTTCCTAGCTCCACCCCCCCCAGTTAACAAATGATTAACCTTAAGTGACCTCTTTTATCTTATGAATGAGTCCTTAATTGATCAGTTCTAATTACTGCCTGACTCCGTTCTAATTTCTGCCTGACTCAGAAGAGAGAGGGCTGTGGTCTCTTTTGAAGTTTTAATATGCTGTTAAAGCAGAATGCAAGTAAAACACAAGGCAAAGAAAACAAACCACAGTATTCAAAATATAGAAAGGCAATAAAGTAATACAAAAAATAAAAGCAAACTAACCTTTTCTTCACAGCAACGTGTAGCAGAATCTGGATGAGACTTTCTGGTAAAGCTCTGAAATGTTTTATTTTACCACTTAAATAGAAGGTTTAGTTCCTAGCTCCACCCCCTCAGTTAACAAATGATTAACCTTAAGTGACCTTTTTTATCTTATGAATGAGTCCTTAATTGATCAGTTCTAATTTCTGCCTGACTCAGAAGAGACAGAGCTGTGGTCTCTTTTGAAGTTTTAATATGCTGTTAAAGCAGAATGCAAGTAAAACACAAAGTAAAGAAAACAAACCACAGTTATAAAATATAGAAAGGCAATAAAGTAATACAAAAAATAAAAGCAAACTAACCTTTCCTTCAAAGCAAAGTATAGCAGAGTCTAGATGAACCTTTCTGGTAAAGCTCTGAAATGTTTTATTTTACCCCTTAAATAGAAGGTTTTTAGTTCCTACCTCCACCCCCCAGTTAACAAATGATTAACCTTAAGTGACCTCTTTTATCTTATGAATGAGTCCTTAATTGATCAGTTCTAATTACTGCCTGACTACGTTCTAATTTCTGCCTGACTCAGAAGAGACAGGGCTGTGGTCTCTTTTGAAGTTTTAATATGCTGTTAAAGCAGAATGCAAGTAAAACACAAGGCAAAGAAAACAAACCACAGTATTCAAAATATAGAAAGGCAATAAAGTAATACAAAAAATAAAAGCAAACTAACCTTTTCTTCACAGCAACGTGTAGCAGAATCTGGATGAGCCTTTCTGGTAAAGCTCTGAAATGTTTTATTTTACCCCTTAAATAGAAGGTTTAGTTCCTAGCTCCACCCCCTCAGTTAACAAATGATTAACCTTAAGTGACCTCTTTTATCTTAAGAATGAGTCCTTAATTGATCAGTTCTAATTTCTGCCTGACTCAGAAGAGACAGAGCTGTGGTCTCTTTTGAAGTTTTAATATGCTGTCAAAGCAGAATGCAAGTAAAACACAAGGTAAAGAAAACAAACCACAGTATTCAAAATATAGAAAGGCAATAAAGTAATGCAAAAAATAAAAGTAAACTAACCTTTTCTTCACAGCAAAGTGTAGCAGAGTCTGGATGAGCCTTTCTGGTAAAGCTCTGAAATGTTTTATTTTACCCCTTAAATAGAAGGTTTAGTTCCTAACTCCACCCCCTCAGTTAACAAATGATTAACCTTAAGTGACCTCTTTTATCTTATGAATGAGTCCTTAATTGATCAGTTCTAATTTCTGCCTGACTCAGTTCTAATTTCTGCCTGACTCAGAAGAGACAGAGCTGTGGTCTCTTTTGAAGTTTTAATATGCTGTTAAAGCAGAATGCAAGTAAAACACAAAGTAAAATAAACAAACCACCGTTATAAAATATAGAAAGGCAATAAAGTAATACAAAAAATAAAAGCAAAGTAACCTTTTCTTCACAGCAAAGTGTAGCAGAGTCTGGATGAGCCTTTCTGGTAAAGCTCTGAAATGTTTTATTTTTACCCCTTAAATAGAAGGTTTTTAGTTCCTAGCTCCACCCCCTCAGTTAACAAATGATTAACATTAAGTGACCTCTTTTATCTTATGAATGAGTCCTTAATTGATCAGTTCTAATTTCTGCCTGACTTGGTTCTAATTTCTGCCTGACTCAGAAGAGACAGAGCTGTGGTCTCTTTTGAAGTTTTAATATGCTGTTAAAGCAGAATGCAAGTAAAACACAAGGTAAAGAAAACAAACCACAGTATTCAAAATATAGAAAGGCAATAAAGTAATACAAAAAATAAAAGCAAACTAACCTTTCCTTCAAAGCAAAGTGTAGCAGAGTCTAGATGAACCTTTCTGGTAAAGCTCTGAAATGTTTTATTTTACCCCTTAAATAGAAGGTTTTTAGTTCCTAGCTCCACCCCCTCAGTTAACAAATGATTAACCTTAAGTGACCTCTTTTATCTTATGAATGAGTCCTTAATTGATCAGTTCTAATTTCTGCCTGACTTGGTTCAAATTTCTGCCTGACTCAGAAGAGACAGAGCTGTGGTCTCTTTTGAAGTTTTAATATGCTGTTAAAGCAGAATGCAAGTAAAACACAAGGTAAAGAAAACAAACCACAGTATTCAAAATATAGAAAGGCAATAAAGTAATACAAAAAATAAAAGCAAACTAAACTTTCCTTCAAAGCAAAGTGAAGCAGAGTCTAGATGAACCTTTCTGGTAAAGCTCTGAAATGTTTTATTTTACCCCTTAAATAGAAGGTTTAGTTCCTAGCTCCACCCCCAGTTAACAAATGATTAACCTTAAGTGACCTCTTTTATCTTATGAATGAGTCCTTAATTGATCAGTTCTAATTACTGCCTGACTCCGTAATAACTTCTACCTGACTCAGAAGAGACAGGGCTGTGGTCTCTTTTGAAGTTTTAATATGCTGTTAAAGCAGAATGCAAGTAAAACACAAGGTAAAGAAAACAAACCACAGTATTCAAAATATAGAAAGGCAATAAAGCAATATAAAATACATAAAAATAAAAGCAAACTAACACTTTCTTGAAAGCAATGTGTAGCAGAATCTGGATGAGCCTTCCTGGTAAAGCTCTGAAATGTTTTATTTTACCCCTTAAATAGAATGTTTAGTTCCTAGCTCCACCCCCTCAATTAACAAATTATTAACCTTAAGTGAACTCTTCTATCTTATGAATGAGTCCTTAATTGATCAGTTCTAATTTCTGCCTGACTTAGTTCTAATTTCTGCCTGACTCAGAAGAGAGAGAGCTGTGGTCTCTTTTGAAGTTTTAATATGCTGTTAAAGCAGAATGCAAGTAAAACACTAAGTAAAGAAAACAAACCACAGTTATAAAATATAGAAAGGCAATAAAGTAATACAAAAAATAAAAGCAAAGTAACCTTTTCTTCACAGCAAAGTGTAGCAGAGTCTAGACGAGCCTTTCTGGTAACTCTCTTCAAGAGGAATCTTGATGAGTGGATGGGAGATCGTAGGTTTACCCCGGGTATCACTTCTGTGTCACTGTTAGATAGAGGCACAGTATACTAACCTCAAAAAAGGGCATAGCAAAATAAATTTAAAATGGGTGGCGAAAGCCAAACACATTCTGGCTAGGCTTATAAATGCCCTAGTGCAGATAGCCTAGTATGAACCTATGAATCTATAATAAAGTAATACAAAAAATGAAAGCAAACTAACCTTTCCTTCACAGCAAAGTGTAGCAGAGTCTAGATGAGCCTTTCTGGTAAAGTTCTGAAATGTTTTATTTTACCTCTTAAATAGAAGGTTTAGTTCCTAGCTCCAACCCCACAGTTAACAAATGATTAACCTTAAGTGACCTCTTTTATCTTATGAATGAGTCCTTAATTGATCAGTTCTAATTTCTGCCTGTCTCAGTTCTAATTTCTGCCTGACTCAGAAGAGACAGAGCTGTGGTCCCTTTTGAAGTTTTAATATGCTGTTAAAGCAGAATGCAAGTAAAACACAAGGTAAAGAAAACAAACCACAGTATTCAAAATATAGAAAGGCAATAAAGTAATACAAAAAATAAAAGCAAACTAACCTTTTCTTCACAGCAACGTGTAGCATAATCTGGATGAGCCTTTCTGGTAAAGCTCTGAAATGTTTTATTTTACCCCTTAAATAGAAGGTTTAGTTCCTAACTCCACCCCCTCAGTTAACAAATGATTAACCTTAAGTGACCTCTTTTATCTTATGAATAAGTCCTTAATTGATCAGTTCTAATTTCTGCCTGACTCAGTTCTAATTTCTGCCTGACTCAGAAGAGACGGAGCTGTGGTCTCTTTTGAAGTTTTAATATGCTGTTAAAGCTGAATGCAAGTAAAACACAAGGTAAAGAAAACAAACCACAGTATTCAAAATATAGAAAGGCAATAAAGTAATACAAAAAATAAAAGCAAACTAACCTTTTCTTCACAGCAAAGTGTAGCAGAGTCTGGATGAGCCTTTCTGGTAAAGCTCTGAAATGTTTTATTTTACCCTTAAATAGAAGGTTTTTAGTTCCTAGCTCCACCCCCTCAGTTAACAAATGATTAACCTTAAGTGACTTCTTTTATCTTATGAATGAGTCCTTAATTGATCAGTTCTAATTTCTGCCTGACTCAGAAGAGACAGAGCTGTTGTCTCTCTTGAAGTTTTAATATGCTGTTAAAGCAGAATGCAAGTAAAACACAAGGTAAAGAAAACAAACCACAGTATTCAAAATATAGAAAGGCAATAAAGTAATACAAAAAATAAAAGCAAACTAACCTTTCCTTCACAGCAAAGTGTTGCAGAGTCTGGATGAGCCTTTCTGGTAAAGTTCTGAAATGTTTTATTTTACCCCTTAAATAGAAGGTTTAGTTCCTAGCTCCAACCCCACAGTTAACAAATGATTAACCTTAAGTGACCTCTTTTATCTTATGAATGAGTCCTTAATTGATCAGTTCTAATTTCTGCCTGTCTCAGTTCTAATTTCTGCCTGACTCAGAAGAGACAGAGCTGTGGTCCCTTTTGAAGTTTTAATATGCTGTTAAAGCAGAATGCAAGTAAAACACAAGGTAAAGAAAACAAACCACAGTATTCAAAATATAGAAAGGCAATACAGTAATATAAAAATAAAAGCAAACTAACCTTTCCTTCACAGCAAAGTGTAGCAGAGTCTGGATGAGCCTTTCTGGTATTCTGGTATCTCTTAAAAGCCTCTGCTCTTGAATGGAGAAATTAAAAATATCATAGAACATAGTATCCGGAGCTGATTTATTTGAAAGACTGATGACAATATACTGATTTGTTTCCATTAGCTTGCAATTTACTGCATTATAAGCCATAATTTATGTAAAGTGATGCATGACAGAGCAAGGCATGTTTACATAACAGCAACATGCTTCTGTACTCAAATGGCAGCAATCTGCACGTTTGAGCAGAGTTGTTTGATGTGGAAATCAGTGCAATATTGAAAAACTACAAGTGAACAAGAGGACAGCAGATCAAGTAGTACTTTGCATTTCAAGACAGAGTCCACTGTCCCACTAATGTGAGCTTCATATGGTTAGGTGGCAGCAGGCATGATGGATCAGGCTGACAGCATAAAGGCATAGTAAGTACAGCACAGTATAAATACTTGCTAACTATTGTCCAGTCAGGTGGAGGAGGGAGGGTTTGGCTTAATGGTTACATTTTTTACTTCACAGATACAAGACACAGGATTTGATTCTGGCCTCTGCTTATTGGCTAGGCTTGTAATTTTCTGCAGACTGATAGCTTACAATTAACCTATGAACTATTTTGGTTCCATAAGAATGGAGGGAAATGGTTTGTATGACAGTGGGAATGCTAGAATGTAGCAAGCATACCTATACACAGAAGACAATAAATTAAAAGAACTAGATGTGGAAGCAGGGCACATTTTGTTTGTCTGGAGACAGGGAAGAAAGATCACTATCAGGGCTTCCTATTTATACCCTATCATGTATGTTATAAATAGGCATGTGGTAGCTGTATGTCGAGCAGATAATCATAGTGGGTCTCCCCTTTTCTGACCTCAACATCAATGCTGAGTAGTGTGCTGTTAACCATGACCTCCTGAGCTGCTCTGTGCATGCTTTTTCTTAATCCTTGTAGAGGCCAACTCTCATATCTCTCAGGAGAAAATTCACCAGGTTAGTATCTATACTGAATGCTTATACAGGATAGAGGCAGCCCATGTATATTAATGCATATTTTTTATACATACATGAGCTGTGCAGGCACAGAAGAATGTGTCTATTCTATATCTGCGTATGCTTTACTACTGCTTGCATATACAATGCAGAGAATCATATGTAGCACAGATATTAAATAACTCACCAATACAGAAGATAAACTTAGAGGTTAAAATTGGTATGCAGAGATGGAGGTTGTAGGGAAAAGAAAATGTCATCTGTTGACAAAAGAAGGAGACATTAGAGGGCAATGATAGGAATGGACATTCTAAGGTCAACAGACACCAGAATGAAGACCTGGAAGTTGACTGGACAGAAAGCCCAACAGTTCAAGGAGTTACTGATGGTTGTGGCACACCAAGAAGGGGAGGAAATAGGTAGAGCTGAAGAAGAATGGCAGCACCTCAAAACAGCATGTGTGAAGACTACAGAATAGATAAGTGGCCGAGCCAGGTATAGAAATAAGGTACATAAGGAAAGCTGTTGTCCACTATTTAATAGCCATGCAGATATTTGTCACTACCACTGTTCTGGGGTATCATTGGTCTACCCAGCTTTCTGCAGCATAGAATAGCAGTGGCACATACTATAGTCCCACTCCTGCCTAGTCCTGGAGGGTTGAATATATTTCTGTTAACCCTCTGTTTTAAACAGGTAACCTACTATACCCACCACTTACTAGCTTAGAGCTATATGTCTTGTTTCCATAGCTGTCATCATATCCATAAGAGCAGTTGTACAATTTCAGTCAAACTGAATGACATCTTGCTACAAGCACTCTATGCCCTAGGGGTCCATGTATGAACTGGCTGCTCATCAGCCATTACAGGAACAGGAACATATCTGGGAGACATTGGTTCATGACATCAGTGATATTGCTGGCTTGAATCGCACAAACTAACAATGATGGAGGCATGTCACCAACACGATTAGCTGGAAATGCCCAAAGGCATGAAGTATAACATATGTGGGTGTCACCTCAGACTGTAAGCCTAGAAACTGAAAGTGTTATTAGTGTCTTTGTATGGGGATGATGAAGGCAAAGATGTTTTACCTGGAGAAGGGGACACAGACTCTTGTAGAGGCCAACTCTCATATCTCTCAGGAGAAAATTCACCAGGTTAGTATCTATACTGAATGCTTATACAGGATAGAGGCAGCCCACGTATATTAATGCATATTTTCTCATAGATACATGAGCTGTGAAGGCACAGAAGAATGTGTCTATTCTATATATGCATATGCTTTACTACTGCTTGCATACACAATGCAGAGAATCATATGTAGCACAGATATTCAGCTTCACTTTGTTTTGTTTGTATTGTATGTTCACAGGCCACATCTTTACTATGGTGATACCTGTAGAGGTTGGGTCTGAGCAACTGGCTGATCTTAGCATCTATGCAGTGCCTGACAAACTGGATCATCATCAGATAGCACACTGGCACTGTCTGTCTACCACCTGCATGGTCCTCTTCCCATTTAGGAGAGTGAAGGTGCGACCTCATCAACAAGCAAGCTACTGACAGTACAGCATGACTGCTCACAAGCCCCAGTAGGTAGTGTGTCCCATAAGTGAGAGCAATAGCACTGCTCCCCTGTCATGGCAGAAGAGCATATACTGCTTCTTATATAGAGAGAATCACCATAAAACAATCATGTAGGATGTCACACTTCACAGCCAGACCCTCATATGTAGGCAGCACTAGAGGTCAATAAGCAGATATTTAATGCTACCATCTGGGCACAGTCTGCTGCTACCCATGCCAACATTGAAGGGATTATTGTGGTTCATGGTTTCTGTAATAGTATCATCCGACACTGCCACTGCCTTGCTGTGGCAACAAATTCCAGGTATGCTGTCTTGTTAGGTGTCTCATGAAGTCTATGGTGGTGCACATTATTTCCATATTCACTAACCTGCAGTGAATAGCAAGTGCCACCATCACTGCACTGTCCAGCAGTATTGTCTATGGCTAGAGACTATAATGTATATGAGGCGGTCACATCACAGGTCAACACAGTTTAGGAATCCACTTCTGAAAGTCAAGAAGTATCTCACTCCACCACCCCACATCATGGCTAAACCACATGGCTTTCACCAGTGCCAGACACTTTGATATTTGACTACATACTGGTCCTGTTCCTAGACTAGCACTATGACTCTGGTCCTGCCACATCAGGCTGGCCTAGTCACAAGGCAAAGAAAACAAACCACAGTATTCAAAATATAGAAAGGCAATAAAGTAATACAAAAAATAAAAGCAAACTAACCTTTTCTTCACAGCAACGTGTAGCAGAATCTGGTTGAGCCTTTCTGGTAAAGCTCTGAAATGTTTTATTTTACCACTTAAATAGAAGGTTTAGTTCCTAGCTCCACCCCTCAGTTAACAAATGATTAACCTTAAGTGACCTCTTTTATCTTATGAATGAGTCCTTAATTGATCAGTTCTAATTTCTGCCTGACTCAGAAGAGACAGAGCTGTGGTCTCTTTTGAAGTTTTAATATGCTGTTAAAGCAGAATGCAAGTAAAACACAAGGTAAAGAAAACAAACCACAGTATTCAAAATATAGAAAGGCAATAAAGTAATACAAAAAATAAAAGCAAACTAACCTTTTCTTCACAGCAAAGTGTAGTAGAGTCTGGATGAGCCTTTCTGGTAAAGCTGTGAAATGTTTTATTTTACCCCTTAAATAGAAGGTTTAGTTCCTAACTCCACCCCCTCAGTTAACAAATGATTAACCTTAAGTGACCTCTTTTATCTTATGAATGAGTCCTTAATTGATCAGTTCTAATTTCTGCCTGACTCAGTTCTAATTTCTGCCTGACTCAGAAGAGACAGAGCTGTGGTCTCTTTTGAAGTTTTAATATGCTGTTAAAGCAGAATGCAAGTAAAACACAAAGTAAAGAAAACAAACGACAGTTATAAAATATAGAAAGGCAATAAAGTAATACAAAAAATAAAAGCAAAGTAACCTTTTCTTCACAGCAAAGTGTAGCAGAGTCTGGATGAGCCTTTCTGGTAAAGCTCTGAAATGTTTTATTTTACCCCTTAAATAGAAGGTTTTTAGTTCCTAGCTCCACCCCCTCAGTTAACAAATGATTAACCTTAAGTGACCTCTTTTATCTTATGAATGAGTCCTTAATTGATCAGTTCTAATTTCTGCCTGACTTGGTTCTAATTTCTGCCTGACTCAGAAGAGACAGAGCTGTGGTCTCTTTTGAAGTTTTAATATGCTGTTAAAGCAGAATGCAAGTAAAACACAAGGTAAAGAAAACAAAACCACAGTATTCAAAATATAGAAAGGCAATAAAGTAATACAAAAAATAAAAGCAAACTAACCTTTTCTTCACAGCAAAGTGTAGTAGAGTCTGGATGAGCCTTTCTGGTAAAGCTGTGAAATGTTTTATTTTACCCCTTAAATAGAAGGTTTAGTTCCTAACTCTACCCCCTCAGTTAACAAATGATTAACCTTAAGTGACCTCTTTTATCTTATGAATGAGTCCTTAATTGATCAGTTCTAATTTCTGCCTGACTCAGTTCTAATTTCTGCCTGACTCAGAAGAGACAGAGCTGTGGTCTCTTTTGAAGTTTTAATATGCTGTTAAAGCAGAATGCAAGTAAAACACAAAGTAAAGAAAACAAACGACAGTTATAAAATATAGAAAGGCAATAAAGTAATACAAAAAATAAAAGCAAAGTAACCTTTTCTTCACAGCAAAGTGTAGCAGAGTCTGGATGAGCCTTTCTGGTAAAGCTCTGAAATGTTTTATTTAACCCCTTAAATAGAAGGTTTAGTTCCTAGCTCCACCCACTCAGTAACAAATGATTAACCTTAAGTGACCTCTTTTATCTTATGAATGAGTCCTTAATTGATCAGTTCTAATTTCTGCCTGACTTGGTTCTAATTTCTGCCTGACTCAGAAGAGACAGAGCTGTTGTCTCTTTTGAAGTTTTAATATGCTGTTAAAGCAGAATGCAAGTAAAACACAAGGTAAAGAAAACAAACCACAGTATTCAAAATATAGAAAAGCAATAAAGTAATACAAAAAATAAAAGCAAACTAACCTTTCCTTCAAAGCAAAGTGCAGCAGAGTCTAGATGAACCTTTCTGGTAAAGCTCTGAAATGTTTTATTTTACCCCTTAAAGAGAAGGTTTTTAGTTCCTAGCTCCACCCCCCTCAGTTAACAAATGATTAACCTTAAGTGACCTCTTTTATCTTATGAATGAGTCCTTAATTGATCAGTTCTAATTACTGCCTGACTTCGTTCTAATTTCTGCCTGACTCAGAAGAGACAGGGCTGTGGTCTCTTTTGAAGTTTTAATATGCTGTTAAAGCAGAATGCAAGGAAAACACAAGGCAAAGAAAACAAACCACAGTATTCAAAATATAGAAAGGCAATAAAGTAATACAAAAAATAAAAGCAAACTAACCTTTTCTTCACAGCAACGTGTAGCAGAATCTGGATGAGCTTTTCTGGTAAAGCTCTGAAATGTTTTATTTTACCCCTTAAATAGAAGGTTTAGTTCCTAGCTCCACCCCCTCAGTTAACAAATGATTAACCTTAAGTGACCTCTTTTATCTTATGAATGAGTCCTTAATTGATCAGTTCTAATTTCTGCCTGACTCAGAAGAGACAGAGCTGTGGTCTCTTTTGAAGTTTTAATATGCTGTTAAAGCAGAATGCAAGTAAAACACAAGGTAAAGAAAACAAACCACAGTATTCAAAATATAGAAAGGCAATAAAGTAATGCAAAAAATAAAAGCAAACTAACCTTTTCTTCACAGCAAAGTGTAGCAGAGTCTGGCTGAGCCTTTCTGGTAAAGCTGTCAAATGTTTTATTTTACCCCTTAAATAGAAAGTTTAGTTCCTAACTCCACCCCCTCAGTTAACAAATGATTAACCTTAAGTGACCTCTTTTATCTTATGAATGAGTCTTTAATTGATCAGTTCTAATTTCTGCCTGACTCAGTTCTAATTTCTGCCTGACTCAGAAGAGACAGAGCTGTGGTCTCTTTTGAAGTTTTAATATGCTGTTAAAGCAGAATGCAAGTAAAACACAAAGTAAAGAAAACAAACCACAGTTATAAAATATAGAAAGGCAATAAAGTAATACAAAAAATAAAAGCAAAGTAACCTTTTCTTCACAGCAAAGTGTAGCAGAGTCTAGATGAGCCTTTCTGGTAACTCTCTTCAAGAGGAATCTTGATGAGTGGATGGGAGATCGTAGGTTTACCCCGGGTATCACTTCTGTGTCACTGTTAGATAGAGGCACAGAATACTAACCTCGAAAAAGGGCATAGCAAAATAAATTTAAAATGGGTGGCGAAAGCCAAACACATTCTGGCTAGGCTTATAAATGCCCTAGTGCAGATAGCCTAGTATGAACCTATGAACCTATAATAAAGTAATACAAAAAATGAAAGCAAACTAACCTTTCCTTCACAGCAAAGTGTAGCAGAGTGTATATGAGCCTTTCTGGTAAAGTTCTGAAATGTTTTATTTTACCCCTTAAATAGAAGGTTTAGTTCCTAGCTCCAACCCCACAGTTAACAAATGATTAACCTTAAGTGACCTCTTTTATCTTATGAATGAGTCCTTAATTGATCAGTTCTAATTTCTGCCTGTCTCAGTTCTAATTTCTGCCTGACTCAGAAGAGACAGAGCTGTGGTCCCTTTTGAAGTTTTAATATGCTGTTAAAGCAGAATGCAAGTAAAACACAAGGTAAAGAAAACAAACCACAGTATTCAAAATATATAAAGGCAATAAAGTAATACAAAAAATAAAAGCAAACTAACCTTTTCTTCACAGCAACGTGTAGCATAATCTGGATGAGCCTTTCTGGTAAAGCTCTGAAATGTTTTATTTTACCCCTTAAATAGAAGGTTTAGTTCCTAGCTCCACCCCCTCAGTTAACAAATGATTAACCTTAAGCGACCTCTTTTATCTTATGAATGAGTCCTTAATTGATCAGTTCTAATTTCTGCCTGACTCAGAAGAGACAGAGCTGTGGTCTCTTTTGAAGTTTTAATATGCTGTTAAAGCAGAATGCAAGTAAAACACAAGGTAAAGAAAACAAACCACAGTATTCAAAATATAGAAAGGCAATAAAGTAATACAAAAAATAAAAGCAAACTAACCTTTTCTTCACAGCAAAGTGTAGCAGAGTCTGGATGAGCCTTTCTGGTAAAGCTCTGAAATGTTTTATTTTACCCCTTAAATAGAAGGCTTTTAGTTCCTAGCTCCACCCCCTCAGTTAACAAATGATTAACCTTAAGTGACTTCTTTTATCTTATGAATGAGTCCTTAATTGATCAGTTCTAATTTCTGCCTGACTTGGTTCTAATTTCTGCCTGACTCAGAAGAGACAGAGCTGTTGTCTCTCTTGAAGTTTTAATATGCTGTTAAAGCAGAATGCAAGTAAAACACAAGGTAAAGAAAACAAACCACAGTATTCAAAATATAGAAAGGCAATAAAGTAATACAAAAAATAAAAGCAAACTAACCTTTCCTTCACAGCAAAGTGTTGCAGAGTCTGGATGAGCCTTTCTGGTAAAGTTCTGAAATGTTTTATTTTACCCCTTAAATAGAAGGTTTAGTTCCTAGCTCCAACCCCACAGTTAACAAATGATTAACCTTAAGTGACCTCTTTTATCTTATGAATGAGTCCTTAATTGATCAGTTCTAATTTCTGCCTGTCTCAGTTCTAATTTCTGCCTGACTCAGAAGAGACAGAGCTGTGGTCCCTTTTGAAGTTTTAATATGCTGTTAAAGCAGAATGCAAGTAAAACACAAGGTAAAGAAAACAAACCACAGTATTCAAAATATAGAAAGGCAATAAAGTAATATAAAAATAAAAGCAAACTAACCTTTCCTTCACAGCAAAGTGTAGCAGAGTCTGGATGAGCCTTTCTGGTATTCTGGTATCTCTTAAAAGCCTCTGCTCTTGAATGGAGAAATTAAAAATATCATAGAACATAGTATCCGGAGCTGATTTATTTGAAAGACTGATGACAATATACTGATTTGTTTCCATTAGCTTGCAATTTACTGCATTATAAGCCATAATTTATGTAAAGTGATGCATGACAGAGCAAGGCGTGTTTACATAACAGCAACATGCTTCTGTACTCAAATGGCAGCAATCTGCACATTTGAGCAGAGTTGTTTGATGTGGAAATCAGTGCAATATTGAAAAACTACAAGTGAACAAGAGGACAGCAGATCAAGTAGTACTTTGCATTTCAAGACAGAGTCCACTGTCCCACTAATGTGAGCTTCATATGGTTAGGTGGCAGCAGGCATGATGGATCAGGCTGACAGCATAAAGGCATAGTAAGTACAGCACAGTATAAATACTTGCTAACTATTGTCCAGTCAGGTGGAGGAGGGAGGGTTTGGCTTAATGGTTACATTTTTTACTTCACAGATACAAGACACAGGATTTGATTCTGGCCTCTGCTTATTGGCTAGGCTTGTAATTTTCTGCAGACTGATAGCTTACAATTAACCTATGAACTATTTTGGTTCCATAAGAATGGATGAAAATGGTTTGTATGACAGTGGGAATGCTAGAATGTAGCAAGCATACCTATACACAGAAGACAATAAATTAAAAGAACTAGATGTGGAAGCAGGGCACATTTTGTTTGTCTGGAGACAGGGAAGAAAGATCACTATCAGGGCTTCCTATTTATACCCTATCATGTATGTTATAAATAGGCATGTGGTAGCTGTATGTCGAGCAGATAATCATAGTGGGTCTCCCCTTTTCTGACCTCAACATCAATGCTGAGTAGTGTGCTGTTAACCATGACCTCCTGAGCTGCTCTGTGCATGCTTTTTCTTAATCCTTGTAGAGGCCAACTCTCATATCTCTCAGGAGAAAATTCACCAGGTTAGTATCTATACTGAATGCTTATACAGGATAGAGGCAGCCCACGTATATTAATGCATATTTTTTCATACATACATGTGCTGTGCAGGCACAGAAGAATGTGTCTATTCTATATCTGCATATGCTTTACTACTGCTTGCATATACAATGCAGAAAATCATATGTAGCACAGATATTAAATAACTCACCAATACAGAAGATAAACTTAGAGGTTAAAATTGGTATGCAGAGATGGAGGTTGTAGGGAAAAGAAAATGTCATCTGTTGACAGAAGAAGGAGACATTAGAGGACAATGATAGGAATGGACATTCTAAGGTCAGCAGACACCAGGATGAAGACCTGGAAGTTGACTGGACAGAAAGCCCAACAGTTCAAGGAGTTACTGATGGTTGTGGCACACCAAGAAGGGGAGGAAATAGGTAGAGCTGAAGACGAATGGCAGCACCTCAAAACAGCATGTGTGAAGACTACAGAATAGATAAGTGGCCGAGCCAGGTATAGAAATAAGGTACATAAGGAAAGCTATTCCTAACATTGTCCTCTAATGTCTCCTTCTTCTGTCAACAGATGACATATTCTTTTCCCTACAACCTCCATCTCTGCATACCAATTTTAACCTCTAAGTTTATTTTCTGTATTGGTGAGTTATTTAAAGAGATATTAAAAAGACACAATGGTGATGGAAATTTTCATCTTCAGTATTTCCATGCCCAGAAAGAGACGTGGAGCCCATTAGGAGCAGAGTACACAATATCTGATTGTATAGACAATCCTAGGTCATTAGGAGCACAGCACACAATATCTGATTTTGTAGAGAATCCTAGGTACTGTATGAGATCATGAGTAGAAATTTGCGAGAAGATATCCTTTTCCCATGGTTGCTATCATGTCTAGCATTCTTGGCATATACAGTTGCATATTCAGGAAAGAGGACCTTTCTAGATTGTTTATTCTTGCAGGAATCATGAACATTACATTATTACCAATAATCCATTTTAACACAATTGTATTGTGTCCAAATGTAAACCAAGGGTGAGCATGACAAGGTTACGGACTCCATGAAAATGTGTCTCCTGTATGACCAGCTGAGTCACTCTTAAACAGGATGTTCTGAGGGATTAACAAATTGAAGTGTCAGTGAAATCTGATGTATCTTTAATCCTCAATATGTCTTTGTTGTAGGCTTTTCCCACTTCTATGCTAATCACATAACTGTGTTTGATTTATTGACATCTCTGTGGCAGCTGTAAAATAGATTCATAGCTTTTCTTAGTTTTAGCTAACTGTGTATGGGCAAAAGTCCATTTTAATGCAGAGTCCAGATTATTTGAGTAAACTAGAGATCCCATCTGTTTATCTAATAAATGTAATATTTATCCATTGAGTTACCCAATCTAATTCTTAAAGGCAGCCTATTCCTCAGTTACAGAATTGACTGAGTAACTAACCTAATGCTTATCTTTGATTTACATTTATCATATTTAAATATTTCATTGACATCATTATGTCTGATACATGCTGCAGATATATTTTGTCTGTCAACATTTGTTCAAGTTAAAATTCTGGTACTATATCATATTTGAAAGAATTATTGCTGGATATTCTCTTATTAAAATAAAGTGTTGCCTAAGTCCATCTCAATGTCGCTGTATTCTTTATTTTGTTAACTAGCCACATCTACCTGCAAAATGTCATTTAGACAACTAATAGGCATTGTCACTGATGCAGGAAAGAGAAAATTCTGGGGAGCAATCAACTCCCTTTTCCACCCAGAAACTAACAATAATCCATCCCCAAACCCAGAAAAAACATCCTCTGAGTTAGCCTCACTCTTTTAACACATACTTTATTGACACCATCGCTAATCTTACTACTACATCCCCACCCATCAACATAGACCTTCTAGTACCACCATTAGTACATTCCCTTTCAAATCCTCTTCCTGCTTTCTCACTATCGCCCTACCCACTTCTTCCATCTAAAAACTTCTTCATAAACTTAAACATGTACCAATGCCCCAGATAAGTTACTGGCAGAATACTTACAACTATCAGTGTCCTCCATTGCATACCCCATCAACATTCTCCACAATAGGTCCATTCAGGAATCATGCATGCAGAATATCTGGAAAAAAACAGTTTTTCTCCTACTTTATAAACTCGGCAATAACTCCGACATCTCAAACTTCCATCCTATTACCATTCTTTCCCCCATATCCAAAATACTAGAAAAGTGCATTCATACTCAGCTCCTTAGTCATCTGGTAAAACACCAGATCCTATCCCGCACCCAACATGGCTTTAGGCCTGAACACAGGACTAACACTGCCCTTATTTCCTCTTGGATACAGTAAGTAGAGCTTGAGATGCTGGATCCTTAGACTCTGCACTCTTTCTTGATCCATCAAAGGCATTTGACACTATTTCTCGCTCCCTACTCTACAACTTACTAAAATTTAACCTTGACCTATCTCCCCCTACCTTACAATGGTTTACTAATTATCTCAGCAATAGGCAGCAATCTACTATAAGGCAGCACTTTTCTTCCCCTTTCACCAATACAGATACAGGTGTCTCCCAAGGTTCAATACTGGGTCCCCTCTTATTCAGTATATTTCTCAATAACTTTCATAACATGCTTACCCACAATACTGTTATCCAATATGCAGATGACTCGACTGTTATCTGCTCTTCTAATTCTGCCACTGCACTAGAGCATCTTACTCAAGAAGCATTTACTTCTACCGAAACCTGGATGTCTCAGAACCATCTCGTCCTCAACCCCAATAAAACAAAACTTTTAATATTTACCCCCACAAAATCATCTAGTACTGTTGACAAGTAATTATTCTCTGTTCATTCCCAAAACAACAGAATAATTGAAGTTGTCCCTAGTACCAAATTGCTAGGTGTCATCATTGATGACAAATTAAATTTCGACCTTCACATCTACAGCAACATAAAAAAAAAAACATCAAAAGCTAGGACCCCTTTATAGGCACATCTATTTTCTTAGCATCTCTGCTAAAAAGCCCCTTGCCTCATCTTTCCTGCTTCCAACTCTTCTATATGGCACTCCCATCCTCACCAATCTACAGTCCTCCTTGAAAACAAAACTAGACTCTTGTTACAACAAAGTCACTAAATTTGCTCCAAATGCAAAATGTTCTACCCACCACTGCTCCTCTCTACATCAACTAAATTGCTTAGAATCCCCTCACTATCTCACGTATCTACAATTAACTATGGCCCATAAGCTTATCTTCCCAGCAGCTTGTCCTTCCCTCACCTCCATACCGACCATGTACCATCCTAATCAGCACCTGAGGTCTGAAAACAAAATGTTACTAACTGCTGAGTTACCTAAGCTCTCAGCTGGCCAAATGTTGTACTGTCTCTAAACCATGGAATAATCTCCCTCCTTCACTAGAAACTATCAGCAATCTTGTCTCCTTTAAAAAATCTCTCAGACTGCATTTCTCCTCTCACTGGTTATGCTCCTGCACACCATCAAATAATCCCAGTACCTGACTTCTCTCTCTGGATTCTCACTTTTAACCAATTAATTACTAGCATTTCCTCTCATTCTCTCTACCATACTTACTCCTTTTGCTGTCACTTTACCTTGACTTTTCCCTCCTTTAGCCATTCTGTCTCCTTCTATTCTTATCCCAAACTAAATTCTCCTCTGCTAAGAATTCTTCAGATATAATTATACGTATGTGCTATTTAAATGTATGCCATTTTTTACTTCTATACTTATACTATGATTGTAATCATTTTCACTATTGTTGTTAATATTTTCATTGAATGTAATAGTACTGCTCGACATACTTTGTTCGGTGTGTTAACATTTCTTCGTATGTAATTATTGTGGAGCTTTTCTCCCCGGGCCTCCACTGAAAATGGGTTAATTTTAGGCCCAGTGGACTTTCCGGTTAACAAATGCAATAAATAAACAAAATAAATAAATTATATCCTTAGATAAAAATGACCCTGTCAGGAAAAGATTATGTGAAGGCACTTATACTTTTGTTCACACTGTATCATTACCTTTCTTCTATAAGACTATCATGAGCTACACAATCTGTTCATTTAAACGTATTTCTGAATCTTCTCATTTTAATATGAGCAGTCATTTTCTCTTATGTTTCTAGTTAAAAAAAAAAAAACTAAGGATAAAAGCTAATGCCTGTGGTTATGTTTTAGCTGATGCTTCACATCATTTGGGTAGACCACAAAAGTAATGGAGGAAGTCTATAGGAGAAGAAATGGAATGTCATTTCCAGGTTTCAGAGTTGGACCTAATGAATTATTTTTCTCTTGAGAGTGTACCATAACAGTTCCTTTCTCTGCATCTGCATTTCTGAGACATTGTGTTCAAAATCTGAATCCCAGAGCATGTTCAGACTCATTGTAATTGCCTACTTATGCGTCATACTTGCATGAAATTATTTCCTTTTATTGCATTGCTGTCTGCTTATCTCTATTGATGCAGTTGGGACTTACCATTACTCTTTGGAGAGCATTTTCTTCTGTTATGGAACAGAACATAATTTGAAGATCATAATTAATATTTACAAAGAAAAAGTAGGAAAACGTGGCAATACAGTGAAATGTGATGTTTTATCTCTCTGGTCTACCATTTGTCTTATTAAATATAAGTATTGGAAATCACTGGCATTATTAAAACAGATTAATTTTCAGTATTAAAACATATAGAGAGTAGAAAATGTCACTACCAAGGATTTTTCCAAAAACAGGGCTGGAGTGAGTGAGTGAGTAAGTGAGTGAATGAGTGTGTGTGTGTGTGTGTGTGTGTGTGTGTGTGTGTGTGTGTGTGTGTGTGTGTGTGTGTGTGTGTGTGTGTGTGTGTGTGTGCATGCGCACGTGTGTGTTCTCCTGTCTGTCTCACACATGCATGAGTGAGCTTCTCAATGCCAGTGTACATGTATGTATGACACGTGTGATACACACACGTATAATACACATATGCATGACACACACATGCATGAGTGTACATGTTTGGTAAAAATGTATGTGTGTGTGTGTGTGTGTGTGTGTGTGTGTGAGAGAGTATACAGTAGGAAGACTAAGGAATGTAATCATATTCTCAAAGAACTTCTAGTAATACAAACAAATTACTATTGCTGAAAATCATGTCTGAAAATCATGTCTTATTTTTCTACCATATTGTCGTCATATTGGGTATGATTTTCAGAATACTTTTTGTAGATATGCTCAAACTGTCTTCTAATTAAAAGTTATGTTTATGGCAATAGGATCATAACATTATTGAAATCTGAGCCAGTGTTAGTTACATTGAAGGTAACTGAGTTATAAAGGATGTATTTAAAACGTTTGACAGTGACTTTGTGGACTGATGCAGTTCCCACTTTTTAGCAGTATGTCTGCAAAACTGTCAGTTTTGTAAAGAGTAATCTGGGTTCTGCTCTCACTTGTGCAGCAGATTCTACACATTGGTGCCTTCTATCAGATCAGATGGGATGGGAAGTGTAGGGAAATGCAGGGGGCATTTGGGTAGCTTGCATTATATATTCCATTAAGAACAAAGGAGAGAGTTGCATGTGATGTTTAACAGAATGGAATGGCTATGAATAGTAAACAAAAGGAAATTACTTCCACTGCACTGAACGATGACTTTTGATTATTGTACAAATATTGTATGGTGAATTGTTTATAAATACATGTGCCAGATATCTGATGGTTTTTCATTATTGTAACACTCATCACTTGAAGTGTTATTTATCTTTTTGAACTGCCTATAGTTACATTTGTGCATAATATTGCATTTCTTTACATTTTTCATTTGGTTACTATATTTACTTGCATTTATTAGAGATTATAGGATACTAATTTTTAGAAAAGAGTGTAAATACCCTGAAACCTCCTATGGATTGTTTTTATTTATTGCTAACTGAAACAATATTTGTATAGGAATATGTTTAGATCTCTTTTTTTCTTTGGAATTCTTTAAATTAAGCAGTCTAATTCAAATGGCTGGATAAGCCATGAATACAAGGACTTACAAGTATATATCAACTCAGACTTACAGTATAAGAATAATTTGAATTATTTGAGTAAACTAGAGATCCCATCTGTTTATCTAATAAATGTAATATTTATCCATTGAGTTACCCAATCTAATTCTTAAAGGCAGCCTATTCTCAGTTTTAATTGAATGATGAGTAAACTAACTATGCTTTTATCTTTTTTTACATTTATCATATTTAATATTTTCATTGACATATTATATGTATGATACATGCTGCATATATTTTTGTCTGTCACATTTTGTTTGTTTTAAAATTCTGGTACTATATCATTATTGAAAATTATTGAATTGGATTCTCTTATTATAAAGTAAAGTGTAAGTCCATCTCAATGTCGCTGTATTCTTCTGTTTTCTTTGTTGCCACATCTACCTGCAAAATGTCATTTAGACAACTAATAGGCATTGTCACTGATGCAGGAAAGACAATGTATAGTAAAGGATTATTATTAAAAATTTACAGTACTGGGGTGCGGCTCTTCTGGTTAAAATTATTCATCAGCTAGATTTGACCTACTCTTGAATACAACTCCTCTTTTTGCGCCTATTCTGTAATGTGATCTGCCATTGTTAGAAAGTGTCCATAGGCATTTATAAGAAGAATAACTAATTTTTTTTTTTTTTGTCGTACCTAGAAAAAAGTCTGTATTCAGTAAGTTATCGCTGGCTATAAGATAGATTATGTTTAGCATACCATGATGAAGATTTCTCTACATGATGAAGATTTCCATTTCATATTCAATATCAGTATGGTGCAGACCAGTAAATCATCTAGAATTTCTAAAACTGGAGAGTAAATAGAAGTAAAATGTACTGTGAGACCTATAGCAACCTACCCTTCTAGACGAGCAACACAAGTGTAATAAGTTAAAAAAAATCTCATTTAATTTATTCTCTGATTGAGGAGTGCCATTCATGAAACAGTAGCCAAAGGGGAGGGCGCAAAATATTGTGGTCATAGGATAATGTCAGTAATAAGAGAAGTGAGTAATGCAGTACTGAAAATGTCAGTCCTGATATGCTTCTCTGTATTTGTTTTGCCTTTTTCTCAAGGATAGTGAATGCAGATAACATATCTCCAGAGGCATAGGAGTAGATGTAGAAAACTGTGATGGCATTGAGTCTAAAGAAGTATATATTGCTAAATGGTATACATGTGAAGAGAAATGTCATGTGAAGGTCATTGCATTCAAATGCAGAAGTACTTCTCTAAGGTTACATCAACACTACTGTAAAGTATCAGCTGTGAGAGTGGAACTGATGACGGCAGAGAAAGAGAATGAATCTGGAGTTACGCTAATCATTCTTTTTCCTGAACCACCAGAGGCAATGTAAGAGAGTGGTTAGTGCCATAAGACAGAGTGCTGGTACCATCACAAACATGGAGTCCAGGGGCGGAGCCTAGATAGCAAACAGCTAAGCAGCATTTTTTAGAGCTCCACAAAACAGTACTAGAAAACTGGGAAAAAATATTTTCATTAACCAGAAATAGAAAAACAATATTAAGGAACATAAGAACTACAACTCTACCAAATTTCAAGAAATATTATTGAGTTTTTCCTGTCAAAATATTCTGGAGAACAACACTGCTGTTTGGTAATGGCCAGTTTAAAGAATTCTCACTCAGAAAACACTCTGAAGAAGGAGATACAACTGATGTCTTCCACATTACATGAACTGTCATTGAAAATGAATAGATTCACTGATAACTTGGAAAGTCTCAAGGAAAACTGCCAAAAGCAAAAAGATGTACTAAAAGAAATACTGCAGCAACAACAAAGTAAATTACTAGATATGAAGACATCACTAAATGACATCGATGGAAGACTCAAAGAAGAGGAAAATCAGGCAGAATTCTTGCTACACCAAAATAACTGGCTACTTAATAAAGTGGATGATTTAGAGAACAGGGAGAGGAGAACTGATATAAGAATATTTGGCCTTCCAGAAAAAACTGAGGGAGAAGACATCATCATCTTTTTGAAATACTGGCTTCTTGAAGTGCTTGATTTAAAAAAGGGATTATCAAATGGAATAGAAAGAGCTCACAGAGCCATAGGAAAATCTATACCCTCTTCACCTAATGCACCAACAAGATCAATTGTGGTAAAGTTCCTGTCCTTCTTGGATAAAGAGCTCATTTTAAAAACAGCCTGGAGAAAAAGTCCTATAACATATAAACATACTCAGATCAGATTTGACAGTGATTATTCTTCAAAAGTGTTAGAAATAAGGGGAAAAAATGGCTATTAGTGAAACTTCTCAAACAAAATAAAATAAAAGCACAGATGATATATCCTGCTAGAATCAGAATTTTCTATTCAAATGACTTGAGAACCTTTAACAACATTGAAAAAGTTTCTACCTTCATCAAGAATAATAATAACATCACAATTCCTGAAGAAATGGACTGGACTGTTTCCACCAACTTAAAAAGATCTCCAGAAAAAACAAAAATACTTGGTCTGATGTAAGGAAAAAGAAACAAAGAACTGATTCTAAAACTACACAGTCTTCCAAATCTCTCAAAGAATCAACAAATATATAGACTTCTGGACTTTACCTTAAAATGTATGTATTTTATCTATTATATTGCCTATTATACTCTTTGACATTTATACTTTTCTTAAACTTATACTTTATGCAACATACTCATCACAAGTCTAGTGGTTGTGTCTGATAATGCTAAATGGTTTTATAACTTAGAGTGACTTCTAGAAATATAGTTACATCTCATTCATAGGCAGTAAGGAAAACTAGATTCAAATGTTATCTTTCACTTTAAATATAATTAGTTATATGTAAAGGAAGAACAGAGACAACATATACACAAATGTTTTTTCTCATCTCCCTTTTTATTAATAGTATATTTATTTCACCTCATTGTTGCATAATAGGAATTGAAAACTTTTAATCATAGTTTCTGTGGCTTACTGACTTCATTACACTTCAGATTCCCATTTTAAAAGTAACATAGATATCCATATTTTTAAATGTGGAAAAAAACAGAGTCACTGCAAACAGAGTTCCATTACTGGGTTCTGACAATGCTGTTATTTGAAACATTCTCATGCATTAGTTAGAGCTTCCCTTTCAAAAAAAAAAAAAAAGAAAAAAAAAGTTAATAGGCTTATCTTGCACATTCTTGATTCAAATAATCCCATTCAGAATGTGTCACTTCGTAGATACTGCGAGTACTTGACACTCAATTAAAAGGAGAAAGAAGAGTGAAGTCAAAACACAGTACTTTCATGTAGAAGCAGAATATCCCACTGTAACTCTTTCAGTTAGTTCGCACATTCACGTCCATATAGAATTGCGAGTAGAGGACAGGTTAATTCTCTTTAATTGACTTTCTGAAGAGCTTTTTTATTATTATTTTTTTTTTTATAAAATCCAAGGGAGATGAGTTTATTTATAAATTAGTCAAGAATATGAATGACCAGAAGCCCTGTGACAGCGCATGCTCGCTTATATGTACCATTCTCCTCAGCAGAATTTCCCTTGTTGGCTATGAAAGATTTAAAGTGGAAATAGTCAGTTAAGGAATCCCCTGCTTTCCTGTTGTTAGGGTAGCACTTGTAATGTGATATTAGTTGCACAAGCAGTACATTTTAAGCTCATTTAATATGGTCTTTGGATTATTAAAATCTACAAACCCTGACTTCTTTTAAAGAAATAAAAAGAAGAGGTGTGAAATCAGTGACAGAGTTGCTGTTTTTCATGTAGGCAACACAAAAAGAAGAATTTACAGCAACATTAAATAACATCCAAATGAAAAAGTAATAGAAGCATTATAGACTACATTGTTACACTTGAAGTGAACACAGTCCATTCTTACTCCTGAATTATTCCTACCTAGGCTATAAGATACACTGTGCTATGGTGATCCAGTAAAATGACGTCTGATAGTTTTGCAAGCATCTGTTAGAGCGTTGCAAATGTAAATAGAAAAATACGTGTGTGAGATACACACATCAGCTGCAGTTGTGACATAATTCTGTTCACATAATAAGTAAAATTAAGACAGGTTTTAGACATATTATACTGAATACTTCATTAACCTGGTAACAGAAATCATCTAATTTCAAAGGCTACAAAGGGACTTATTACCTTGTACTTAAAACTCCTGCATATTTGAATATAATGTGCTCATTGCTTTATTAGATAACATAGTACACTCTGTATTGTGCAGTGCTGTTATTTTCCTCTGCTCACACTGCCTAGACATGTTCAATTGAATTGATTAAGTAGTAACCAAATAAATACTGAATATAGTAGATAGTAAATTACTGATTACTCTCCTCACCCTTTAGTACTTTCTAATCTTTGGTAAGTGGGGTTCAACTTTCAGTAAAGTGACAAAGATGCTGGTAATTAGCAAAAATTTTTACACCAACATTCAAATAGTTGTTTAACTGCACTGTTAAATTATGTGTGCATGTGTACTTATTTTCTATGACCAACAGTTGATTTATTCCCAGCAAGACTTTAAGCCATGGTTCTATAACTCATAAAACTGGCATCTCAGACAGTCTTGCAAGTGCCTGTTGATGTATTGTGGGAGTTGCCTTAATGACGGGGAAGTATCAGGAAACCTATAGTAAAATTACACATAAATTAGCATAATAAAGTAGTTTAGATGTCATTCATTTTACCAAGAATTGTTTGAATTACACATTTACTGACATAGGTTCCTAAGAAATGCAAATGCTAAATGATATTCTGTATGCCATTAATCCTTCAGACATTAGTTGTATAGCTCACTATTATGCAGCTGATATTTTTACTGAATATTGACAACTGTTTAAATAATAAGGTTATCGGTTTCTTACTGAGATGGTTGGTAAAATGAGTTCACCTTGGAATTTCATCTTTATTTCTTTAAAGTAAAGGGCCCATGAGAACATGTCGTCATGGTCTGCTTCTGCTACTGCTTCAAGTAGTAAAATAAGACAGATTTGTAAATTGTAATTCTTGATGAGAAATTCAAGTAGAACACTAAATAGATATGAGATAGAGTGATTTCTTAAGGTACTGTTCAGCTTTCATAGGTTTTGTATTTTTTAGTGTCATTACTTTTAACAATTTAATAACAAATAAGGGAGTCTGCCTACTCATGCACCTTGCTGCATGACACAGTCTTTGATAAAGACTCTATTATAAAGGTTCTAAGGAACTGTGGCTATGCAGAACAGCTTAAGTAATGCTCTGTCTTGACTAGCATTTTGTTCAATATTCTGTAATGATATTCTCATAATATGAATTGATATTATAACTATGCATTAGTATTAAGAAGTTTATAAATTGCTCACTTACATGGCCACTTATCAGGGCAAATTGCTTCTGTTTTATCATCAGTGAGTGATCACTATGGTCTAATGTTGTCCTTCTTCATTTTTTCTTTTAATTTGTCACAACTACATTCATGGGTGGACATAAAGTAAACTGAATCTGGTTATGCTTTCATTTGTCTCTAATTGAAAGCATGTGCATGATACGTAGAGATTTAAGACATGTATTGTTCACTCAAACATATTTACATTATCATCTGTAGTGAACAGAACTCTAAGGATTCCTTCTATGAACAACATAGTTTTTGTAGTATGATTCAAGTATTCTGAATAGACTTGTCCATATTTATCTTCACTTATTGATACATTTCTAAATCTACTTCATTCAGTTATAATATATTTTTAATATGCAGGAGAGTGTTTATCTGACATAATCATTAGTATATTGGTCATATCAGAATATTGGAGACTATTAACATCTATATATACTACTCTCAGGCTAAAGAGAACTAATGTTAAGCAACATTTACTTTGTTATAAATGAGATTTTACTTTATGAATGTTTAAGTAGCACATGATAGGATGATTATATTCTGAAAAAAGAAGTCTAATCTAATCTAAATTTAAAATGTATTACCAAATCAATATTAATTTCCATACATTATGTTAATTCATTATTAATAGTTATATAGGGAAAAATACCTAATATTGTTAAATCTCCAAGATAAGAGAAAAGGTGCACTGGAGCTTGAAAGAGGATAGTTTTTTTTTTCTTTCTTTTTTCATGAGGGAAGTTATGGTAGGCAATCTATTAGATTTTTCCTCATCTAGCAGATTGGAAGTGTATTTCACTTCATGTACATTAGAGGGTTTACAAAAATATTTATATACTTGTTGTTATGCAAGTAACTTTGGCATTTTTCTTTTTTCTTTTTTTTATTGGTCTGAGCTAAACTCTGTTTTTAAGTTATTTAACCAAAATGAAAATATTGACTACGATGAGCATTATTAACACAGTAGTTACATATTTTACATTTAGTATGGTATTACAAAATACAATACAAAACAAATATGATGTAAAGTTAAATACTAAGAATGGACTTGACTGTTTTATCCTTAAACACTAATGGTTTAAACAATCCAAGGAAAAGATCTAATTTATTAAGATATATGAAATTAAATAAAGTACAACTAGTATTTCTTCAAGAGTCTCACTTTAAAACAAAGTATACCTTTAG
Source organism: Protopterus annectens (assembly GCF_019279795.1). Classification (NCBI taxonomy): domain Eukaryota; kingdom Metazoa; phylum Chordata; order Ceratodontiformes; family Protopteridae; genus Protopterus; species Protopterus annectens. The sequence continues at coordinate 1,892,139,103 of NC_056739.1, read as the reverse complement.
CTGGAATCCTAATGAATATATGATCTTATCTCAGTCTTCATATAAGAAAAAGTAGTACATGATAGGATGATTATATTCTGAAAAATAAGTCTAATCTAATCTAAATTTAAATTGTATTACCAAATCAATACTCATTTACATACATTATGTTAATTCATTATTAATAGCTATATAGGGAAAATAATAACTAATATTGTTAAATCTCCAAGATAAGAGAAAAGGTGCACTGGAGCTAGAAAGGGGTTAGTTTTTCTTTCTTTTTTCATGAGGGAAGTTATGGTAGGCAGTCTGTTAGATTTCTTCTCATCTAGCAGATTGGAAGTGTATTTCACTTCATGTACATTAGAGGGCTTACAAAAATATTTATATATTTGTTGTTATGCAAGTAACTTTGGCATTTTTCTTTTTTCTTTTTTTTTATTGGTCTGAACTAAACTCTATTTTAAGTTATTTGACCAAAATTAAAATATTGACTACAATGAGAATTATTAACACAGTAGTTACACATTTTACACTTGGTATGGTATTACAAAATACAATACAAAACAAATATGATGTAAAGTTAAATGCTGAGAATGGACTTGACTATTTTATCCTTAAACACTAATGGTTTAAACAATCCAAGGAAAAGAGCTAAATTATTAAGATATATGAAATTAAATAAAGTACACGTAGTATTTCTTCAAGAGACTCACTTTAAAAGAAGATACCTTTAGCTGGAATCCTAATGAAGATATGATCTTATCTCACTCTTCATATAAGAAAAAGAATAGCGGAATTTTAATTTTATGGAATAAAATGTCACTATGCCTCAAATCATTTACAAATATGATGATGAAGAAGTACGTCTAGCCATAGTAATAGTAAAATATAACAATAGACTCTGGACATTTCTAAATATATATTGGTTTCCAGGTATTGGGGTTGGGACAATAAGAAAATACATGGATCTAATAACTAGAGTATATAAAGGAATTTGATTTTGGGAGGTGACTTTAATTGTATATTGGATAAATCAGAGACCACAAGCAAAATAAATTTACATGTAAGTTCTTTAGGGAAGCTACTTAAGAAATGGGAAGAAAGTTTAAATCTTATTGATACATTTAGTTATAAGGAGAACAATTCATTATTACTTTCACACCGAAACCACAGATTTGGGGCACATGCAAGAATTGCTAAAATCTTCATATCACAAGAGCTAAATTCAAAAATAATAAAATTTTCCATAATCCCTTGTCCCTTTTCAGACCATAATTTGTTAATTCTCAAAATACATACAGATTATAAGAAATTAATCTTTATGTCAAGAATTCCAGCTTATATGACAAAAGTTAAAACAATTTAAACTGTGGTTAAATTCAGAAGTACAATTCTTTTTAGACATAGACTACACTACTGAAATAAATGTAATTAATCTCTAGGATACATTGAAAGCCAATCTAAATGGAAACATTATTTCATGGTATAAAAACAAGCTAAAAGAGTGGGAATCAGAATTATGTAACATCCAAAAACAAAATACGGAGCTCACTATTAATTCATCTACTTACACACAAAATAATCATAACAAGCATTGGAAGGCTTAAACAAAAGATATAATAAAATCCTAACTCACAAAACTAATATAGCTGTAGAAAGGTTAAAACTTAGTTCCTATGCAGTATCACCCAAACATATGCATAATTTAGCAATAAGATTAAAAAACATTTGATTGAAAATAATATTACAAGTATTATACATAAGAAAGAAAAAAACCAAAAAGGTTTTGGATATAAATGATATAGTAGATGCATTTAAACATAATTTTTCTGACCATTATAATGATACTTCACATATATCTAATACATCAAACTTAGACCTGAAATTAGTAAAGGTAAAGGCGATACCAGAAAAGTTAAAGTTAGACATTCAAAGACAAATATCTCGAAAAGAAATTACTCAAAAAATAAAGGAAATTAAAAGTAATAAAACACCGGGAATTGATGAAATAATTAATGAATTGTATAAGATATTTCCATCTTCAGTAATATCATTGTTTCACAAAACTTTGAATGAAATTCTAGCACAAAACACAACTCCAATTTCATGGAGATACTCCTTAATTACACCCATTATAAAAAAAAAAAAAAAAACAAAGACCCTTTACAGTGTAAATCTTATAGGCCAATATCTCTACTTAACAATGACTATAAAATCTTTATGTTAATATTAGTTAGTGGAATTAAAAAAATCATTGACACACATAATAAATGAGGATCAAACAGGATTCATTTATAAAAGACATACACATGACAATATAAAAATAATTCTAACACTCATAGATTTTCTAAACAGAAACAACCAAGAAGCTCTAATAGTAGCTTTGGATATAGAAAAAGCCTTTGACTCGTTGAGCTGATATTTTCTTTTTAATGCTTTAGAATTGTTTGAATTTCCTTCTAATTTTATTATGCTAATAAAGAATATTTATAAAATCAATTTTGCTTATGTAAAACTTGGGCCATTTACCTTGAAGGCTATTGAAATAACCAAAGCTACAAAGCAGGGATGTCCAATGTCTCTCATTCTGTTTACCTTAGGAATTGAATTATTTGCCTCATTAGTATGCCACAACTCTAATATATCAGGCATAGATGTATGCAGTGGTTTTCTTTCTTCCTTTTTTTAATGTCTTAAATAACTGTAAGATATACAAAAGAAGTAAGATATGCATGTTATATCATGGTTTTTTTGTATAATATGAAGCACACTATACTATATGAAATTGAATAATATGCTTGAATAATTGAATCAATTAAGTCATTAAGTAATTGTGTGTTTTTTTTTATATATAAAGTGTGCTTTTCATTAAGACTTCAAACTCATCTGAAGAAGCACGAAGCGCGCGCTTAAAGCATTTGTGGATTTTATGTGAATAAAGTTCGCTATATCCTTCTTAAGTGTTGATCTACTACTTTTTCTTGGATTCTTTTGGATTCTTTCAACTTTAAGGGAGAGGTTCAGCTTTATTCTTTTGTTTTTGCTGTTGCTTGCTGCCTACCTACTACACCTACTCTGGAAAATTCATGGAAAAGAACTTGACTACCACCTGAAACCACCCCCTGAAAAAAAAGTGAATAATAATAAAAATAAATACAAAAATCAACCTCAAATCAACCCTCTACACAACCAAATACTACTGAACCAGGTACACTGACTTTACCAGGTAGTGACTTTTTACTTAGTATACAGAGAATTGGAAACAATTTATATAAAAAAGAACGATTTTAGACGCACGCGATTAGACTTAGAGGCATGCCTTTTAAGTAGTTCCCCAGATCAGGGGGTTCTCTGGAAGTGTGTACTCTGAACAGTGCAACGATTGCTCAAGAAAGAACAAAAAAAATGAATATAGATCCGAAAAACTAAATTAATGAATTATGTTATTAGATTATTTTCAGCCCATAGAAATATATCGATTTCAAACACTACTATATATCTATCCATGAAGATATATAAAGATTATAAAGATCTTTAAAAAAGATTTAATTAAAGCCAACTAACAGTTTGCTGAGGTCGATTAGTGACAACGGTCAGTGATAAACTACAAAGAACTAAAAAGAGACTTAAATACAAAGAGACTAGAGGTCTTTGTATGGCCAAGAAAGGGATAAGCAAGGTATAGGAAGAGAGAGATGATAGAAGGGCTGGAAAGAGGGCTGAGGGCTGATATACATGATGCAATGCAGGCAAATGAGTGAGCCCATTTAAGAGCTACATGAAGCGAAGTGAATGAATAGTGATGATGAAGCCAAAGTGACACACTTCAACAAATCAAATGGCACTGGCTGTTCAACCACCTCAAAACCACATGCAAACAAAACTAAACAACAGCCTGGGAACACAAACTGCAGCAAACAAAAAAACATACGCAGATTTACCGCGATCGAAGGATGTCGTCATGGGAAGGGAGATCATCAGAGATCACGGGGAGACAAGAGGGAGAAGAGGGAGAGAATCAGGAGAAGAATTTAATAGTAAAGACTTAATCTGACTGACTTCTGGTTATCTGACTTATAAAACTTATACTAAGTACCGGACAAACTACTTAATAAGGTCTTAATAATAATACCAGCGCCAAGTCATTCGTATTTATTTAATATATTAACATTTTTATATTAACAGAGTTAACAATTTGTTTTTGTACTTGTAACAAAATGTTAAATGGCTGTGTATGTTTTAATTGTAAAAGTGTGTTAATATAAAAAAAAGTTTTGACCTGCACAACATCCATGTCTAGAATGTTTTATAAGGAGGGGTTTGGTTATTCTCAATAAGTTGATTATATGGAATATATGGGATTATTGTTAAAGGATGATAGAAATTGATATTAAAATGGTAGATAAATTAGACAAATTAGTTATGAATTTTATTTATTTTTACTCATTGAACATCCAACTATACGTTGGACATCAATGGGTTACAGAAAATATTTCTATATTTGTTGCCATATTGAAAGATTCTTATCAGTTGATCCATCATCTTAATAACATACAACACCATTGTTAGTCACTTTAGATGTCCAGAGTTTATTCACAGCAATACCAAATACTTATGGTTTAGAGGCAATAAGATATTTATTGAACAAACATGGTATTTACAGTAATAGTGAACAGATTTTACTGAATGCCTTGATTGAAATAGTTCTGACTAACAAATGTCATGATGTTCAATAATCACCTATGCCAATTTAGTTGTCTATAAATGGGAAACTACATGCCTCTTTACACATCCAGATTATCATAAGGTACTTGCATACTTCAGATTTGTAGATGATATACTTTTAATTTGGGATGGAACACCAGCTGAACTTCAAATTTAGATCTAAACATCAGAAAAGAGAATAAAGGAAGACTAGTTACATCCCTACCGTTATTACAATATGATAGTATGCATCCCAGGTTTACATTCACCAATATTTTTGAAGGACACCACAAGGAGGATACGGATTTGTCAGGACCAAAGTGAATGCAATGCTGAATTTCATAAGTTAGAACAACAGTTTCTGGACAGAGGATATAATTAGGACTCTAGTTATATATCAAGAATATCACATGATTATAAACATAAATATAGAAATAAATATAAATTTCAAGGACAGGATGGACAACATGATTCAAAACAAGTTAGATGTATAATAGTTACACCCAGTGACATAAGGTATATAGCAATTATAGCAAGAAATTGTCAATTTTAGTCAACTATGAATAAAAAAAAAAATATATAGAGATAGACCTACTTTTTACATATAATAAAAAGAAAGAAAAAAAAAAAATTTTAATTAGAAATTGAGTAGTTGAATAAATAATATAATAGGCAATATATAGGTAGCGCTTTCCCATGGTGATGTGTAGCTCATGTAAATGGATCTCTATTAATAATAAATTTTTACATCCTGAATTATTATTTGAATTTGACATCAGTTGTTCAGCTAGCTGTGATGATATAAATGTGATTTATTTAGCCACTTGTGAGTTATGCCCTGCCTTTTATATTGGCATGACAACAAGAAGGCTCAGAGATAGAATCCAAGAACATCTATACGCTATAAAGAAAAATGACCCTAAGAATGCTTTATCCAAACATATCTCTGAGTATTCGGATCATAAATTTGTATTCAGAGTGCTGCAAAAAAGACTTATAAACCAACGAAGAGGTGACAATTTTAATGATTTAGAGAGCTTAGAGTTAGATTGGATCTTTAGGTTTTGGGCACAACAATGCCCAGGCCTTAATAGCTACATTAGTATCAGGTCACATTTAAAGAAACGCAAATATCATTGATTCTATTCATGTTTTAGATAATCTGACACCTAGATAATGTCTTGATATCAAAAAAATTTTAAATTATATCAAATATCAATGTCTATATTTACTGCTTAGGTTAATAATTACCTACTACAATTGTATCATTACTCAATAATCTATTTATTTATATATTTATTTATTTTTCTCATTCTATGCTAATATTTTATATAACACATATATACAAGTGATGGTGTAGTCAAACTCCATTATAAGGCATTTGTGTCCTCCATCCTATTTACATCTATATTTATATTTTACATTTTATATTTAATATTCAATATTTTATATTTTTATATTTAATAATATTTATACTATGTTACATTGATTATATATTCATATCCCTCTTTTCCTTCCCTTTCCTTCCTCCTCCTTTCTTCCCTCCTTCCTCCCTATCTGTTCCCTTCCCCCTGCTTTCTTATTTCTTCCATTCATTCATACACTTAGTATATACATTTGACATTAAATTCTAATAGGAATTGGTATGATATATATAATATTGTACAATGTCTAAATGGATTAAAAATCATAAACAAAAGATTAGCTCAAGGGAGAACATATACATATTTTTATATATTTATATATATATTTTTTAACTACATTTTAATGAGTCATTCTTAGCCATTTAAATATATTTCATATAATAATCTTCACATATTATTATTTATAAATGATGCACTAACTCAATAGTTTATTAACACTTCATTCTGATGAACCTGTTTTGTCATAAGTTATGGCCAACGGAACTTAGACTATCGTATTTAGTTTCATTATACCTATAAATTCTCCGATGAATGAATTGCTTTACAGTCTTAAAAGTTTTATCAAATAATTGTAAATAGATTTGATTGATGCAGTGGTTTTCTTTCTTCCTTTTTTTTAATGGCTTAAATAACTGTAAGATACAAAGAAAGTAACCAGATATGCATGTTATATCATGGTTTGTAGCTTTAATATGAAGCACACTATATACATCTGAAATTGAATAATATGCTTGAATAATTGAATCAATTAAGTCATTAAGTAATTGTGTTTTTTTATATATAAAGTGTATGCTTTCATTAAGATTTCAAACTCATCTGAAGAAGCGTGCATTGGCATCTTTGTGGATTTTATGTGAATAAAGTTCGTTATATCCTTCGTGGTGTTTATCTACTACTTTTACTTCATAGATGTATATGGTCAACTTAATTAAAAAATTATGTTATTTGCTGATGATGTTTTACTCATGTTATCTGTCTCGGAGAAATCAGTACAAAAAGTAGATGCAATAGTTGAAAGGTTTTATCATATTTCTGGCCTTAGATTTAACAAGGGAAATTCTAATTATATACATTTGAATACAAAGAGATAATTTACCTTAACTACAAATTGTGTGATAGGAAAACAAGTTCCCATAATAAAATATTTAGGAATAACACTATGTGATAATTTGGAATCTACGTTAGCTACAAATTATAGCAACATAATTAATAAAATAAAAATGTTAATAGTAAATTGGAATAAAATGTTCTTGAGATTTGAAGATAGATTACAAACAATAAAAATGACAATACTTCCAAAATTTAATTACATTGCACAAGCTATTCCTATAGTACCTAACAAGAAAATCTTGAAATAAATAAATAAAATTCTATTAAACTTTCTTTGGTATCCATAAAGAAACAGAATAGCCTATACACATCATATTAGATATTGGGAAATGAGTGGACTTAAACTTCCAGATCTAGAATCATACATAAAAGCTTCCATATTAAGAACTATCATTAATTGGATAGATCCTAATTATTCTTCAACACGGAAAACATTGCACACTATTATTTTTCTAAATGAAAATAAAATAATTAAAAATTGTATATTAAGTGAACAAAATAATAGGATGTGGCACATATTGACTGTTAATATTCAATATAGTATAACAAAACCAACAAACTTAAATTATATAAATAATATTTACAATTTATTCTGAAGATCTGTATATACTAACACAGATATTAAGATTTGGCTAGACTTGCTAATACCCTTTAGCTCTACAAAGACGTTTTCAATAGAATTCATAATGTTATCTTAACTAGATGGGAGGGGAAAAACTTCACTTGTTGGCAACATTGTATAGAGAATCAAGTAGTACTAGACATTCAACAAATTCAGAATATATATGATATTCCATCAGCAGATTGGTTGGTACTACAAAGCATATTATAATATGCTAAGGATCTTAATAGTAAAATTATTAATTCTCCTTATAAAACTAGTCCAAATTTGATGTCTAATATCTGAAGTTATCTAGGATAATTATAATTGGATGAATCAAATTTCAAAATTATACAAAATATTGATAACATATAAAACTAACCGTAATGCAAGATATGGGAAATTCATAGCAAAAGGATGTCACACTTATCTATCAATTGAGAGTAAAACAAATATTTTATGTTCTGTTAACTTAACATTTAATTTACAAGTATGGAAAATATTTACTTGGAAATATGTTCACAGGGCATTTATTACACCTGATAAACTAGCCGCATTTAATTCACTTGATAAATCCATTTGTTGGAGATGAGATGTTCTTTAAACTGTAAAGCTGATTGGTCACATATATTTTTTTGATTGTATTAATATAAAAAAATTCTGGGAAGAAATTATTATTACTCTCCAAGGTATATTCACATATACCTTTATGTTAACCAAATCTTTAGCCCTCTTAAATGTTAATGATACTATTGGAATGAATAAAAAAGATTTTTACTTACTTTGGTCCATACTAACTGTGGCAAGGAAATGTATAACTAGAAAGTGGAAGTCTTCAAAAGAACCTACTCTGGAAGAATTCTTGAGATTCATGGAAGAAACAGCGACATTAGAAATCAAGGGGAAGGAATCGAGAATTTCACCTAAAACATGGACAGACAATCCTTGGGAAAAAAATTTAGCTCTTATTGAGACATTAAAAATGAACTCTAAATAATTAATGTGTAACTTTATACTTTATTAATTGAATATTAAATGTTTTTGTTACTAATTTCATTGATGATTGTATTGTTAAACATTATATTATTTGGAAAATAAAAAAAATTATTTGAAAAAAACAAACACGGAGTCCACAATCAATGAGAAAATTCCATTACTCCAAAGCATATAGCTCTCAACCTCTTACCTACAAATTCAGGGACAGATCCAAAAATCATAATGGGCAATCAGGGATATATATATATATATATTGTTTAAATGCTAGTACTGCTAACTTAAAAATATAACAATAAGAGAATGTGAATTAATTTGCATACTCAAGAAAACAGATGCTTTTTATATAGTTATTGCTTAGACCAGTAAGTATGGCTGGAATTACACAGCTTGTTTAATCTGTGCTGTTGCAGTTATTCTGATCATGTTAACACTATGAAACAGATTAAACAGTAGGGTAAATCAAATGACAACAACCAGGTTGAATGTCATATATTTATATACGTATATATATATATATATATATATATATATATATATATATATATATATATGTATTTAGATCCCACTTGATCCAGCAAATTTACGTTTTATTGACACATAAATTCGCGACCTCACTTTCATGAAAGTGCATTTTTTTCAAAAATGCACTTTCGTGTAACAATAAAAGTAAAAATAAAAAAACAAAAACATTCAGTTTGCATGTAACATTAGCTGTACATCAACGTTTAGTGTTGATGTACAACTAAGCAAACTATTGCTGAGATCGTGGTACAGTGGGGATAAGGGAATATTCCCTTTTACCCACTTTAGTGTGATCTCGGAGTGAGAATATTAAAGTAGGGGGGGGGCTTGCCTCCCTGCATAATAGTGTTTAGTGTGTGTTTTTTTTTTTTTTTTTGCACAAGCAAATGAAAACAAAAACAAATTAAAATAAAACACCACAACCAGGAGCCAATAAAATCAATCACAAGACGGCAGCTGAGCACTTTTACTCACTTTAATGCAACTGAGCTTCTTCAGAAAAATTGCCTCACACACTCCATTCATTTAAATATAGTGTGTCACTACATCACTTGACTTGAACCTTAATTGATCAGTATAAAAATATATAAATGCAATTATATGTTTATATGTAACTTTAGAGACATAAAAATCTATATTTTGTTGTGTAAAAGAACATTTCAATAATAATAATCTCAAACAAAGTAAAAATAATAATTATCTAAGCTTTGCTAATAACAAAAAAACACTTGATATTAATGGTGCCATTAAGGCCAAATGTTTGATCAGCTATCAAAGATATTTGCCATAAACTTTCATGACATTCAAGTAATGTCTTATAATCCCCTCTAAATAAAATCAGAATTAACTCTCTCTAACACAAAAAAAGAAAACTTAAATGAGGAACAAATACTAGCATGGACTGCCAAAGCATTGGTGATATCTTTCTTTTTTATGGCCAAACAATGCTCATAGATCCTTTTGTTAAGGGCTCTAAAAGTCTTGCTAATATAAAAACAGTCACATGAATCACATTTGGCACAATAAACAACATCTGTGGTATTACAGGTGTATCGGTCTTTAGCCCAAAAGGTTTTACCGATGTGCTTGAATTCAATACAGGAAACATTAGTAATGAACCTACATTGTTTACATCGTCCACATGAAAAACTAACTAAAATGTTGGATTTTGTGACTGTACTCATACTTTTGTTGTTTTCTAATATTGACTTAATATTAATACTCTTTTTGTAAGTAAAGAGTGGCTTGTTCCCCACAATTTTAACTAATTCTATGTTCCCCATCATAACTTCCCAATAATCCAAAATAATACTTTTAATGTGTGCCATCTGATTACAAATGGGAATAGAAAAAGCAAGGGAAAAAATGTTAACTTTTCTATGTGGATCAATCAGGTCAGTATTCCTCTCTCTGTCTCTAATTTTCAAAATAGGACAAGCTGTAGTGTCTCTGAGCCCTAAAGCTTCCTTAACTATTTTAATAAGCCAACTTGAATCATACCGTCTTTATACAAAAAACTGCATGTGTTTCTGTACTTCAGTGGCAAAAACTGATTGTTCACTGGTTAACCTACTAAGACGTATGAACTGGCCTTTGACAACCCCACTTTTCATGTGACTAGGATGCAGACTTTCTTTGTGTAAATATTGGTTTACAAAGGTGGTCTTTCTAAAAATCTGACTTGCAAAACATTGAGATGGAATGTCACATGTCAAGTGTACGTCCAAAAAATCAATGGACTTACCAAAACCTCCAACTGTAAATCTTAAACAAATCAGTGGTGTTATTTAGGTGCTCAACAAAAGCAAAGAAACTAGCCCGGTCCCCCTTCGAAAGAAAGATCAAATCATCAATGTAATGTCTGTAAAACAGAATGTTGTCCAAATAAGGGGGATATATAGATGTTTCAGTTCCCAACTGGCCATAACTAAATTGGCAAATGAAGGGGCTATCCTTGACCCCATTGCTACTCCAGATGTATGTTAAAAAAATTGTTACCAAATCCAAAAAAATTGTTGGTTAGAATCAATTCCATCAAAATACAAACTGTACTAGTGATGTTATTTTCAAAAGACGTATGTTGCGTTAAATACTCCTTTAAGTATTCCAACCCAATTTCTTGATCAGTGCTAGTGTACAATAAAGTGACATCAAGACTAGCAAAACAAAAATCACCAGAAGTCTCAACTTCACTAAATAGTTCCAATAAATGCCAGGAGTCATGTAGGTAAAATCTATACTACTGGATTAAGTAAACTATCCAGCCAAATAGAAATAGGCTCAGTTTTGGAGTAAGCAGCAGGCACTATAGGTCTGGAAGGGGGGTTGATACAGTCTTTGTGTACCTTTAGTACACCAAAAAGTACAGCCATCTTGGAATACTCGACTTGTAAATATTCATAAGTATCAAAATCAAAACATTCTTCACAAAACAAATCGAATAACATTGTATCAAGTTTCAAAAAACAGCTTTTGATGAAATCACTGCCAACAACCTTATAACAATCATCATTGTTTAATAAAGCCAAAATGGCATGTTCATGCTTTGTAGTTTTCATAACCGCTATTGAACCCCCTTTCTCTGCATTCATAACTCTAAGCTCATTATTTTTACTCAAATCACTAAGAGCCCTTCTTTCACCTTGGGATAAATTGGAAACACAAATGTCTCCCCTTAGATGTCTTAACTGTTGTTCACAAAGTGTACCAAATACCTGTATAGTAGGATTTAAGGTTGGATTGTACGTACTTTTTTTCTTAAAATGGACTGACTCCCTACCAACAACTGAAGTGTTGTCAAAAATAAATTTTAAGTTAAGTTTCCTTAAATACAACCTAAAATCTACAATCAACCTAGCAACATTAACAGTGCTGGATGGAATAAAAGAAAAAACATTTTTCAAAACAGAAACTACATCCTCACTTAATTCTTCACCACTTAGGTTCAAAACATTAATGTCAAATGCTAGTTCTTTTTCCGACCCTTCCCCTTCCCTCCATTCTTGGTTTGTGCTTGTTGAGACCACTTTGGACTCTTTTTGTTGCCAGTGGAATCCATTAGAAAAGGGCCGGCCGCATTGACTGTAATAAGTGTGTCAGCAGACCCATGACCCTTCTGGCCAACCATAAATCTGTTGGTTTGAACCATGTCATTTTGATTTTGGTTTTGGTTTCCCAAAGTATTTAAACCACTGATTGTATTATTTTGATTCTGGTTGCTACCCAAATTAGTTAATGTGGCATAGGACAAACTTTTCCCCCTGTTTAAAAGTCTTAAAATTTAACGGGTAAGCTGAACCTGTAGAATATGAATTCAAATCTCTTTTCAGCTTACCTCGTTTCCTCACAATAATAGACATCCTGTGTCTGTCCACTTTTGCTGTAATGCCAAAGTATAAAGTATGAAAAGAAGAAAAAGAGGGCGACTGTTTGATACTGTTATCAAGTGCTTCTGATTCACTCTTAATAGAAATAATGTCTTTCTTGTAGTGTGCGACCAAGGCTTTCATTAATGAAATGCTGGTGTTATTGAATAATTCTGCTAGTTCTTTATAAAATGTGTCACCATATGTTACACAGTTAGGAAATTTAAAAACTCTCAAACCTTGTGGCACACAGTTCAACCTAATGTTCTCTTCAAAATATAATATCTCTAGTTGTAAAGAAACAACCTTAATGGCTAGTTTCTCAAATTTAAAGATATTGTTCTTACAGGACTCAAAGGAATTATCAGCGTTGTTGTCCATTACAACACTTACTTGTGTAGGGTTGACATCGTCCTTTATACCAGAAAACAGGTTAGAGTCAAGTTGAAAAATACTTCCAATGAGATCTTCATTCACCAAACGTGAAAACAATGAAGAAACACCCTTATTGGTACTGTTGGACATCAGCCCTCCTCCATTGTTGTGAACGTGCGTACCAGAAGCCTCTACGTTTACATTACGTGTCTCACCACTCTGGTTATGGTTACCACAGTAACCCGAAGTACTGGAAAGGCCTGAAAAGCCTTCATGAATAGCCCCCTTAATGATAGAGGCAAGCTGGTTCGAAAAGCAGCAGAATCTCCAGGTGTGGAGTGTATCGTGAGATTCAAATTGCGATCCTGTGTAGATTCACCTCCAATCATGGTGCACAGTGACTACAGTCACAAAATCCATCATTTTAGGTAGTTTTTCATGTGGATGACTTAAACAATGTAGGTTCATTTAGTAATGTTTCTTGTAATGAATTCATGCACATCGGTAAAACCTTTTGGGCTAAAGACCGATACACCTGTAATACCACAAATGTTGTTTATTGTGCAAATGTGATTCATGTGACTGCTTTTGTATTGGCAAGACTATTAGAGCCCTTAACAGAAGGATCTATGAACATTGTTTGGCCATAAAAAAGAAAGATATCACCAATGCTTTGACAGTTCACGCTCGTATTTGTCCCTCTTTTAAGAAGTTTTCTTTTTTTGTATTAGAGAGAGTTAATTCTGATTTATTTAGAGGGGATTATAAGACATTACTTGAATGTCATGAAAGTTTATGGCAAATATCTTTGATAACTGATCAAACACCTGGCCTTAACGGCACCATTAATATCAAGTGCTTTTTGTTATTAGCAAAGCTTAGATAATTATTATTTTTACTTTGTTTGAGATTATTATTATTGAAATGTTCTTTTACACAACAAAATATAGATTTCTATGCGGGTAAAGTTACATATAAACATATAATTACATTTATATAGTTTTATACTGATCAATTAAGGTTCAAGTCATGTGATGTAGTGACACGCTATATTTAAATGAATGGAGTGTGTGAGGCAATTTTTCTGAAGAAGCTCAGTTGCATTAAAGTGAGTGAAAGTGCTAAGCTGCCATCTTGTGATTGATTTTATTGTCTCCTGGTTTTGGCATTTTATTTTACTTTGTTTTTAGTTTTGTTTGCTTGTACTTGACTTTTTGTTGGTGTACACCATGATTGGAGGTGACTCTACACAGGCTAGCAATTTGAATCTCACAATAAACTCCACTCATGGAGATTCTGCTGGTTTTTCGGACCAGCTTGCCTCTGTCATTAAGTGGGCTATTCATGAAGGCTTTTCGAGCCTTTCCAGTACTTCAGGTTACTGTGGTAACTGTAACCAGAGTGGTGAGACACATAATGTGAACGTAGAGGCTTCTGGTATGCCCGTTCACAACAATGGAGGAGGGCCGATGTCCAACAGTACCGATAAGGGTGTTTCTTCATTGTCTTCATGTTTGGTGAATGAAGATCTCATTGGAAGTATTTTTCAACTTGACTCTAACCTGTTTTCTGGTGTAAAGGATGATGTCAACCCTACACAAGTAAGTGTTGTAATGGACAACAGCACTGACAATTCGTTTGAGTCCTGTAAGAACAATATCTTTAAATTTGAAAAACTAGCCATTAAGGTTGTTTCTTTACAACTAGAGATATTATATTTTGAAGAGATCATTAGGTTGAACTGTGTGCCACAAGGTTTGAGAGTTTTTAAATTTCCTAACTGTGTAACATATGGTGACACATTTTATAAAGAACTAGTGGAATTATTCAATAACACCAGTATTTCATTAATGAAAGCCTTGGTCGCACACTACAAGGAAGACATTATTTCTATTAAGAGTGAATTGGAAGCACTTGATAACAGTATCAAACAGTTGCCCTGTTTTTCTTCCTTTCATACTTTATACTTTGGCATTACAGCAAAAGTGGACAGACACAGGGCGTCCATTATTGTGAGGAAACAAGGTAAGCTGAAGAGAGATTTGAATTCATATTCTACAGGTTCAGCTTACCCGTTAAATTTTAAGACTTTTAAACAGAGGATGAGTTTTTCCTATGCCACAGTAACTAATTCAGGTGTCAACCAGAATCAAAATAATACAAGGAGTGGTTTAAATACTTATAGGAAACCAAAACCAAAATCAAAATGACATGGTTCAAAACAACAGATTTTTGGTTGGCCAGGAGGGTCATGGGTCTGCTGACCCACTTATTGCAGTCAATGCAGCCGGCCCTTTTCTAATGGATTCCTCTGGCAACAAAAAAACCTCCAAAGTGGTCGCAACAAACACAAACCAAGAATGGAGGGAAGGGGAAGAGTTAGAAAAAGAACTAGCATTTGACATTAATGTTTTGAACCTAAGTGGTGAAGAATTAAGTGAGGATGCAGTTTCTGTTTTGAAACGTGTTTTTTTCTTTTATTCCATCCAACACTGTTAATGTTGCAAGGTTGATTCTAGATTTTAGGTTGTATTTAAGGAAACTTAACTTAAAATTTATTTTTGACAACACTTCCGTTGTTGGTAGGGAGTCAGTCCATTTTAAGAAAAAAAGCATGTACAATCCAACCTTAAATCCTACTATACAGGTATTTGGTACACTTTATGAACAACAGTTAAGACACCTAAGGGGAGACATTTGTGTTTCCAATTTATCCCAAGGTGAAAGAAGGGCTCTTAGTGATTTGAGTAAAAATAATGAGCTTAGAGTTATGAAAGCAGATAAGGGACGGTTCAATAGTGGTTATGAAAACTACAAAGTATGAAGAAGCCATTTTGGCTTTATTAAACAACAATGATTGTTATAAGGTTCTTGACAGTGATTTCATCAAAAGCTGTTTTTTGAAACTTGATAAAATGTTATTCGATTTGTTTTGTGAAGAATGTTTTGATTTTGATACTTATGAATATTTACAAGTCGAGTATCCCAAGATGGCTGTACTTTTTGGTATACCAAAGGTACACAAAGACCGTATCAACCCCCTTTCAGACCTATAGTGTCCTCTGCTTACTCCAAGATTGAGCCTATTTCTATTTGGCTGGATAATTTACTTAATCCAGTAGTACAAGAGTCTAGATTTTACCTGCGTGACTCCTGGCATTTATTGGAATTACTTAGTGAAGTTGAGACTTCTGGTGATTTTTGTTTTGCTATTCTTGATGTCATTTCATTGCACACTAGCATTGGTCAAGAAATTGGGTTGGAATACTTAAGGGAGTATTTAACACAACATACGTCTTTTAAAAATAACATCAGTAGTACAGTTTGTATTTTGATGAAATTGATTCTAACCAACAATTTTTTTAGATTTGGTAACAGGTTTTTTAACAGACATCTGGAGTAGCAATGGGGTCAAGGGTAGCCCCTTCATTTGCCAATTTAGTTATGGCCAATTGGGAACTGAAACATCTATATATTCCTCCTTATTTGGACAACATTCTGTTTTACAGACATTACATTGATGATTTGATCTTTCTTAGGAAGGGGAACTGGGCTAGTTTATTGGCTTTTGTTGAGCACCTAAATCACATTACTGATTTTTTATTATTTACAGTTGGAAGTTTTGGTAAGTCTATTGATTTTTTGGACGTACACTTGACATATGACATTCCATCTCAATGTTTTGTAGGTCAGATTTTTAGAACGACCAACTTTGCAAACCAGTATTTACACAAAGAAAGTCTGCATCCTAGTCACGTGAAAAGTGGGGTTGTCAAAGGCCATTTCATACGTCTTAGTAGGTTAACCAGTGAACAATCAGTTTTTGCCACTGAAGTACAGAAACTCATGCAGTTTTTTGTACAAAGAGGGTATGATTCAAGATGGCTTATTAAAATAGTTAAGGAAGTTTTAGGGCTCAGAGACACTACAGCTTGTCCTATTTTGAAAATTAGAGATAGAGAGAGGAATACTGACATGATTGATCCACATAGAAAAGTTAACATTTTTCCCTTGCTTTTCCTATTCCTATTTGTAATCAGATGGCACACATTAAAAGTATTATTTTGGATTATTAGAAATTTATGATGGGGAGCATAGAATTAGTTAAAATTGTGGGGGACAAGACACTCTTTACTTACAAAAAGAGTATCAATATTAAGTCAGTATTAGAAAACAACAAAAGTATGACTACAGTCACAAAATCCAACATTTTATGTAGTTTTTCTTGTGGACGATGTAAACAATGTAGGTTCATTGGTAGTGTTTCCTGTATTGAATTCAAGCACATCGGTAAAACCTTTTGGGCTAAAGAGTGATATACCTGTAATACCACAAATGTTGTTTATTGTGCCAAATGTGATTCATGTGACTGTTTTTATATTGGCAAGACTATTAAAGCCCTTAACAAAAGGATCTATGAGCATTGTTTGGCCATAAAAAAGATATATATCACCAATGCTTTGGCAGTTCACGCTAGTAGTTGTCCCTCTTTTAAGAAGTTTTTTTTTGTGTTAGAGAGAGTTAATTCTGATTTATTTAGAGGGGATTATAAGACATTACTTGAATGTCATGAAAGTTTATGGCAAATATCTTTGATAGCTGATCAAACACCTGGCCTTAATGGCACCATTAATATCAAGTGTTTTTTGTTATTAGCAAAGCTTAGATAATTATTATTTTTACTTTGTTTGAGATTATTATTATTGAAATGTTCTTTTACACAACAAAATATAGATTTCTATGTGTGTAAAGTTACATATAAACATATAATTACATTTATATATTTTTATACTTATCAATTAAGGTTCAAGTCATGTGATGTAGTGACGCGCTATATTTAAATGAATGGAGTGTGTGAGGCAATTTTTCTGAAGAAGCTCAGTTGCATTAAAGAAAGTGAAAGTGCTAAGCTGCCAACTTGTGATTGATTTTGTTGTCTCCTGGTTTTGGTGTTTTATTTTACTTTGTTTTTTTTTTGTTTTTTTTTTTTGGTTTAGGTTTTATTTTTATTTTTACATGAAAGTGCATTTTCAAAAAAATACACTTTCGTGAAAGTGAGGTTGTGAATTTACATTTCGATGAAACGTAAATTTGCTTGCTCAAAGTAGATCCATATATATATATATATATATATATATATATATATATATATATATATATATGGTCTAGATTAGATAAAAAAAGTTTATCTTACTGAACGCTGACATTATTGAAAATCCTAGAACTCGAAACTGTATTTGTGGGAGGCTGCCCCCTCACCCCACAGCTAAATATATATTCCAACTCCGAGATTGAACTACAGTGAGGAAAGGGCAAATATTCCCATCTTTACTGTACTGCGATCTCAGAATTTCGGTTTTGAGTTCTGGGATTTGTTAGCATTCGGTAAGATAAACTTGCGTCTATCTAGTATAGACTATATATATATATATATATATATATATATATATATATATATATATATATATATATATATATATGTTACATGTTTTTTTTATTTTTCTTTAAAAAGGAACCTTGGTTATTTTTATTGTTAGGCAGTTCTTATTTTAAATGGTGGTAGACATGTTTCTGCAGTTGCAAATTCTTATGACTTCCATTCAAGGATGAAAACACCAAACTTGGTTGTTGTTAATAAAAACATCAAGTGTGAAATTTTATGAAAGTGTTCCTTGGTGTTTTTTTTTTTTTCTTTCTGGATTTTGGTTTTCACTGAGTGGTGATTCTGTGATACTTTATATGGTTCAGAAATTAAACAAGGAAGAAATGTACATTTTTAATATTTGTACTTGTTATTTTGTTAACATTATCTCATAAATACCTGCATTGCTGCTGCACTTCCTGTTACCCATATTAAATAGCAATGACAGAAGTAATAAGACCCACATGAAAGTACATGGATAGACAAACTGCTGTTGACAGTAACTGTTTAGCTTTAGCAGTTGCTGAGATATTGCAAGTTGTTTACTAAATATTACAAAATGTATATTTACTGCGTGTATTATGACTTATAGAATTCAGCTTAATAACCTAAATCTAATGAGCACTACCATTGTAAAGATGTGTTTGTGCTGAAAGTTTTGCAATTTACAATTCTTTAGGACCCCTTATGGGTCCAAAGACATGAACACTTGCTTGAAATGTGGGGGCTTGACTTTGTTTTGTCGAGAAAAGCTCAGGATGTAGTCATTGAAAGTTAGAGTGCAAACCTCTAAAGATCCTTTAGAGTGAATGAGGTATGACTAATTCTGAATAATGTCTCCTCCTGGTATCATGAAATGCTATGTAATATAACAGAGTTCAAGCATAGCTGTACATTTTGGAAGATACCAGCATGCATTTATTTTGCACTATACTAAGAGATGTGGAAAAGTGAAGTCCTTGCTTGTACTGAAAAACATTCACACTGTACTGAAGCTAGTAATGAAGCAATACTTCACCACAGAGCTGGAACTTCTTTGGTGGTCCAAAACCTGAAGAGAAGGTATATAGTCTAATATAATGGTAGGCTGCAGTAAACCTCTAACTTTTTTCTCTTTATTTACATAGTGAAGTGTCACTTAATAGGATTCATGTCAAGTAATATGCAATACCCCATATCATTTCATGTCACTACTATATGTGGTATCAAACTCAGCTAATACTTTGGCTATGGTCAGCAATGTACCTGTTAAGTATTGCTGCTATATATGTGGGGTAACAAAAGTGAGTATAGTGTCTTGCATATTTAATCATGTAACCTGTCTTGTGTCTATGTTTACCTGTGCAGTTGTAAAATAAGGAATTTCCTGTGGGATCAATCAAGTATTTCTGATTCTGATTCATCAAAAATAATTTTGGTGAACAGAAAAAAAAAAAAAAAAAACAGAAAACTGATTGCAACCTTCAATGACAACTCAGCAATTTTGTTTTTCCATTAATTAAGGATTTGTAATTTGCTGTAGCAAATTGTTTCCAACTAGATTTTATAATTCCTAAATATTTGAGTTGTTTATTCTCCCAACTTAATTCCTTTTAGTTTTTTAAAAAGGTATTTTAATTAATAAACAAAGTTTCAGTTTTACTACGATTAAAACTTAGATAAGAAATTCTCCTGAAATATATTATTGAACTAAGAATATGCTCTAAATACTATTCGACATCCCCAATTGTCTATAGTATATCATCTGCAAATAATTGCAATTTAGAGCTATAATTCTCTTCTAAAGAAAATCCCTTTATCTTTTTTCTAATAAAATTAGCAAAGGGCTATGTTGACAAGACAAACAGAGGAGATAAAGGGCACCCCTGTTTAGTGCCTTTTAGCATTTTAATAGATTTTGACAAAATGTTCCAATTTTGACAAATTATACTGAATTTAAATATAATTTATTTATTAATTCTTTAAACTCTAAAGAAACATTATATTGTTTATGTACTTTAAATAAGTATACTCTAATGGAGTAAAAGGATTTATCTAAATTGAAGCTTATGACTGAGAATTCTTTCTTTTTCTTATTAGCTACATTTGTTAAAGAAAAAAGACTAGTTGTATTAACATGTACTTTCCTGTTTAAAACAAATCCTGTGTAATTATCTTCAATTAACCTTAACATCATTTGATTAATCTTTTCACTAAAATCGACATAAAAATCTTATAATCAAGGTTCAAAAGTGACATAGGGTGGTAAGAAGAACACAATTTATGGTCTTTATTGTGTTTTAAAATAAGAGATATCAATGCAGATTTCCAAGAGAGAAATACATTTGGTGAGTTTCTAATTTCTTCAAATGCTCTTAAAAGAATTCTTAGAATATTATCAGGAATTACTTTATACAGCTCAGGAATTATGCCATTTAAGCTGGAAGCCTTGTTATTTTTTAAGGTTTTAACTTTTTCGTTTACTTTTCTAAACAATATTTTGTCTAATTTAGAATTCTGTTCTTTAGTCTATTTATGTATTATATTTTCCTCTAAAAAATTTATCAGTTAAATCACTATTGTCTAAAGTTGATTTACTATTATTGATTGATTCATAATGTCTCCTCAAAGCAGCTATTATATCTTTTAAATCTGTTGCTTGTCAAGTGTTATTACCCACTTTATGTGTAATTTCTTTGATACGGTTTATGTTATTTAATCTCTTGAATTTAATGGCTAATCTATGCACACTTTTGGGATTAACAGAATAATTCTGTATTTAAGTTTCTTCATGTTTATTGAAACATTATGATGTAATATTTCTGTATACTTTTGATTTAAAACTTACAATTCAAAAATTGGAACCTTATCATTAGCCTTTAAGTTTAATTTTAAATTATCAATTTTTAATTGTAAACCCATTAACTCATTATCTCTTATAAAAAAGTAAATACAATGAAAAGCGGCTGCAACAACAGATAAACTTTTAAATATTTAAATAAATAAAATATGCAGACTAAGAACAGATAATTAAGCTTTCATTCTTTATAGGTGGTAGAACTTCTTCAGAATGCAATATATATATATATATATATATATATATATATATATATATATATATATGAATGATAGTATGATAAAAACTAAGATACATACCATGTGTGAGAACATTAGAATCTTATTAATGATTATATACATTAACTAACGAACTAGCATTACACATTCAAACTGAACAAAAGGACACTTGTAATGCTGAATATATGCAAATTAATTAAACCATCTCAGAGCACATTTTATGTTTATATTTTCATTTAAACCAGGGAAAGCTTCAGAGTTCAACTGTAGCTGCCACTTAAGTTCCATTAGTTCCAAGTAGGTATCTGTATTACCAAAGAAAACATCAACCTGTTCCAACACCAAAAACTGAAACTTAATAAAATTAGCACATGCCATACTATGTTTAGCAATAGCATTGTTCATGTTCCTACACCTAATAGCCCCCAAATGCTTTTTTTAATTCTGACAGTCTTCTAGCGATTTTCCCTGCAAAAAAGCTGATGCATGGAGAACAAATACCAGCAAATAAAACAGAAGATGAGTGACGGTCTAGAAAAAGTGACAGTATAGTTGCAGTGTGGGAACTTATAAACAGAGCATAAATAGATGTAGGGGCACACAACACATTTATGACAGCAAAACATTCCTGGAGCTTTAGAATCAGAGTTAGGTGTTTCTAAAATAAATTGTTTATCCCTATTTTCAAAACAAGCCATTATGTTCTTGGCTCTTTTAAAAGTAAATGAAGGTGAGGTGCCAAGAGAAAATCCAGTCTGCTGTGTTTCTGTCAATATATCCCAGTTATACTGTAAAATCTGTCTAATTTGGGATATATCCCTAGATATGGGTAATGGAAAACTTAGAGTTCTGTCAGTGAAAGAAGGGGTCTTGACCAAAGGTTTAAAGCCAAATCTTAAAATAGGCAAATGTTTCTTGTGTCTGTTAATAGCTACCTTGTAAAATAAGTTATTAACAAGAATGTGAGGATAGTGTCTTATGTAAAACTTATTTTCAATAGTATAGCTTGTGTTTCAAAATCATTATCATGACTGGTGATCCTATAAATGTGGATAAATTGTCCCTTTATTAAATTTTTCTTCATAAAAAATGGATGTTGACTTGTGAAATCCAAATAGTTATTTTTATATGTTTCTTTTCTGTAAACTGTTGATTTTAATTAATTTGTAGAACATTGATCCATTTTTGTGTCTAGGAAAGTGACAGAGTGACCTTGACTAGATATTACTAGTTTAAAAAAATCCAAGCTTTTTCTCATGTCAAATATGAATGTATCAAGACTCTGTTCATCACCCTCCCATGCAAAAAAGATATCATCTATGTATCATTTCTACACAATAGCATGTTTGAAACTGGCCAAAGTTGATAAGTGTTCCAGTTCTCAAGTACTGAAGACAAGGTTAGCAAATGCAGGAGCTACCTTAGATCCCATTGCCACTCCCGCTGTTTGCTTATAGATTTTTTTCATTAAAAAAAGAAAAAGTTGTTAAGTACAATCTCCATAAGTGTGCACAAAGTATTAACTTTAATGGTAGAAAAACTGGTGAACTTGTTAAGAAATAACTTCAAATATATTAAACCTTCTTTATGGGGAATGTTTGTATACAATGCTTCCACATCTACAGTGACAAAAATACAATTAGATAACACTTCTTTCTTCTTATATAACTCATCCAAGAAGGCCCAAGAATCTCTTGGATAAAAAGCTGTGGACTGTACAAGAGGGTTAAACACTGCATCTAGATATTCTTCTATTTTTTTCATTTTCATCTTCTTATTAGAGATGATGTGTCTGAATGGAGGGTTACTTTGATCTTTATGAATTTTGGGAATTCCAAAGTCTACTCAAGCTTGGTGAAGTAACAGACATAAATAAATATTCATCCATCGATACAGCATTATCAGCCTCTAACTGTTTTAGAGATTTATCAATAACATTAAAATGCTTATTAACTGTATTAACATCAACTAGTTGGTAAAACAAATTATCTTCCAGTGTGTTCTCTATCTTATCTTTGTACACATTTTGTTCCATTAACACTATACCTGTCCCCTTATCAGCACACATTATACATAAACTTTTCTCATGAGTTAAATCAGATAGTGCTTTTCTTTCAGGTATAGAAATATTATGTCATTTGTTGCATTGATTGGAATAACATAACTTTCTGAAATCCCTGTCACATACTTTCATGAACATTTGTATTGAGTTGTGTAGTCTGGGATTGTAAAGGCTTTTCAGTCTACATGTTGGGACATGAGAGGTAAAAATATCTGAATCATCAGAGTAATCAGAAACATCAGTATTAGAAGTGGAATTTACATTATGTAAAAATGTCAGATTTAATTTTCTAGCATACAGACATAGGTCTAGCAGTAGATTTGACAACTGTGCTCTTTGAGAAGGAATGAAGTTTAGACATTTCTGTAAAACAGAGTAATGATCTTTTGAAAGTGTCCTATCAGTGAGGTTGAATACAGCAAAACACATTTGTTGTAATACCGAGTCAAAATCCTGTAAGTTACTATTAACTGCAGTAGGCATACTATCTTGTAAGCTGTTGTTATATCCCTTCTCAGAAATACTCGCAGAGACCCTGACAACAGCATTCGTATCATGTAAAATGGTGTTCACTGCAGCAGGCATACTAACGTGTACTCCACTATCATTTCCCTTCATAGAAATACTCTTAGGGAGCATTACATTAGCATTTAGATGATATAAATTAGTGTTAACAAAAGCATGCCTATCATCGTGTAAATTAACATCATTTATATTGTGCATCAAATTATCAGAAAACATGACAACAGTGGTCAAAAGTATGTCTGGAATCATGTTGTGCATTGCTATAATAAAAAAAAGATGTAGTTCCTAATTCCAATGAAAACTTCTGGTAACTATCCTTTCTCCAGGGTTTTGAAACTTCCGTGGACCTCTCTTTCTTGAAAGGCACCTTCCTCACCCTCTCACTTTTCCCTTGTATGAAACTTTCCATGAGGATTGAACTAGATCTATAGGAATGGCAACACTGGAATGAGCTGGAGACAAAAAATTAGAATTATCACTGCTCTTTACATTTGGGGAGTGTCCGCTTCACTTCATAAGGTAGATGTTGGGTTGCTATGGTTACGAGAGCCATCCAAACTGTGATGAGAAAAAACACTGTAACTCATGGCATTGTTTATATTAGAACTAGTTGCACTGTTATGTGAAGGAAGTTGTTGAATCCAGTATTATTCCTTGTGCTTTGTACTGTTACATAATCATAGGATTATTAAGACCATTAATATTGAAAGAACTACATTTATAGACAGACACCCATTAAGATAAAATAATTCTAATAAAGTTAGATTGTAGTTTTAATCCAAAAATCTTAATTTAAATATGAAAAATGTTGTTATGAACATTATTACTAAACTAGTTAATAACATTCTAAGTTTTGGACTATTTACATTGACTAGCATAGAATAAAACAGTCCTGGCTTGATGATATAATCATGCAGAGCACTTTCAATTATCACCCAAATGCTATCTAATCACTATCCAATGCTACTACTTCTAAAGATAAATTATATGTCAAACTTTATTAAAATAAAAAATAATGCTCCTACTTAGAAATATTAACTTCTTTTTCAAATTATTCTTCAAAAAGATGTCTAAACAAAGCTTTTTCTTAATTATATAGTACTCACTTTTGTGACAATAAAAGCACAATTCCCAAAAAAATGAAATGCTATAAGTTACCTTGACAACTTTATATATATATATATATATATATATATATATATATATATATATATATATATATATATATATATATATATATACAGTAATACAGTAGTGTACACACCCCTGTTACCCCATTAAAATGCCAGTTTTTTTTTATATAAAAAATGAGACCACAATAAATAATTTCAAAACTTTTCCCACTTTAATATGACCTATAACCTCAACAATTCAATTGAAAAACAAACAAATCTGTTGGTGGAAAAATATAAACAAGAAAAAAGTACAATAAGCTGGTTGCATAAGTGTGCACACCCTTAAACTAATACTTTGTTGAAGCATCTTTTGATTCAATTACAGCGTTCAGTCTTTTTGTGTAGGAGTCTATCAGCATGACACATCTTGACTTGACAATATTTACACACTCTTCCTTGCAAAACTGCTGCAAATCTGTCAGATTATGAGGGCATCTCTTGTGCACAGACCTCTTCAGGTCACCCGACAGATTTTCTGTTGGATTTAAGTCTGGGCTCTAGCTGGGCCATTCCAAAACTTTAATTGTCTTCTGGTGAAGCCATTCTTTTGTTGATTTGGATGTATGCTTGGGATCATTGCTGTGTTGAAAGGTGAAATTGCTCTTCATCTTCAGCTTTCTAGTTTTGGGTTAAAAGTGACTGGTATTTGGAGCTGTTCATAATTCCCCTCCACCTTGACTACAGCCCCAGTTCCAGCTGAAGAAAAGCAACCCCAACACATGATACTGCTGCCACCATGCTTCACCGTTGGGATAGTGTTCTTTTGGTTCTGCAAAGTGTGTTTTTTGCGCCAAAGATATGTTTTGGAATTGTGGCCAAAAAGTTCAACCTTGGTCTCATCAGACCATAATATATTTCCCCACATGCTTTTAGGAGACTTGATGCATTGTTTTGCAGGGCCTGGCTGTTTTTCTGTGTAAGAAAAGGCTTCTGTCTTGCAACCCTACCCCATTGCCCAGACATATGGAGAAATACAGGAGATTGTTTTCACATCTACTGCACAACCAAAAATTCCTGCACCTCCTTCAATGTTGCTGTAGGTCTCTGGCAGCCTCACTGACCAGTTTTTGTCTCATCTTTTCATCAATTTGGAGGGAAGTCCAGTTCTTTGCAACATCACTGTTGTCCCATATTATCTCCACTTCTTGATCACTGTCTTCACTGTGTTCAATGGTATACCCAATGCTGTGGAAATTTTTTTGTATCCTTCTCCTGACTGATACCTTTCAGCAATGATGTCCCTTTGATGGTTAGTAAGCTCTCTGCTAAACATGGATTTTGCTGTATCAGGCAACTGAGGTAATGTCAGGAAAATCCTACTATGACAGCTGAACTTTATTTGGGGTTAATCAGAGTCTCTCTAATTGATGGCAGTTGTGTACCCAAGAAGACTGAATACTGTAATTAAATCAAAAGGTACTTCAATAAAGTATTAGTTTAAGGGTCTGCACTCACAACAAAGTATTAGTTTAAGGGTATGCACACTTATGCAACCAGCATATTGTACTTTTGTTATTATATTTTTCCCCTAACAAATTGGTTTTTCAATTGAATTATACAGGTTATAGGTCACATTAAAGGTGGGAAAAGTTTTGAAATTATTTATTGTGGTCTCATTTTTTATATCACAAAAACCTGGCATTTTAACAGGGGTGTGTACACCTTTTATATCTACTGTATATATATATATATATATATATATATATATATATATATATATATATATATACAGTAGATAGAGATATACACACACACACACACTCAATATTTATCTTAGAAAAAGTCATACTATCTTTAATTATTACAATATACAACACAACTTAGTATCTGATTCCTCTGATATTCATTAATAATATACACGCTAAATACTAAAGCAATCAACTACAACTAATTCTAATTAATCAGATCACTATATCAACAACTCATCTTATATTTATTTTTAACCAATGCTGTATAACAAGTCTCTGATATATTTATGTATATATCAAGGTTTTGTTTAACCTTAAAAATACTAAGAAAGAATTTCATTTAGGTGAAAGTGTGAGTAAGAATGGGGCTTGCTTACTTTCCTAAAACAAAGACAAATATGGATAAAAATGAAAACTACCAATTTCATCATTTGTAACAATATGATGTTTCCTCTTATGCTTCTAAATAGACAGACATTGTATCTAACAATTCAGTATGGTATATGACAACTATAAATATTACTTTACACAATTCTTTATATTTCACTAATTCTAAGCTGCTCATATCCAAGTGCATTTATGTATACACATTAAATATGCCTATCAACAGTGTTGTTTTAAACATATTAGTACCACAAAAGTGAATTATTTCACCACTCTTTGTTTGTTTGTGTCTTTTGGCTTTTCCCGGTTAGGGGTCGCCACAGTAGAAACTCCGGTCCGCTAATGACTGGCAGTAGAGTTTTACGTGCTGGCTTGCTGGGCCTAACGCACAACCTTCAATGAAGGAACGCCCGTTCACGCATGTCACCACACAGAAGACACTCTAACTGAGAATCGAACGGGCAACGTCTAACTGTGAGGCGACAACGCTACTGCAGCACCACCACCGCAGTATAATTATTTCACCACACTAATGGAAGCAAAATGCTTTTGTCAGTCCAGATGTCTATAGACATTTTGAAGCTCTCACACATTTAAAAAACATTTAAGTACAAGAGTAGAAAGTTCACACAAATAAGCCATACAATGAATCTTATAAAAATAACCTAGCTAGATTGAAGTCTTCACTGTATAATAAGTTAAATCTTCAGTGAAGAAAACCCACGGGGGTATAGCTTGGATGGCAAGCTGAAAGTAACACAGTTCTTGGGCTCTTCAGTCTTCATTTTTTCCTGACAGGATTTTTTATTTAATTTCACCAACAAAGACCTGAAACTATTAAAATGAGATTCTGGAAGTCGTAAGCTACATGTTGGCATAATTTTTAAGCTAAAATTTTGCAGAAGGCCATTAGAACATATAGTTTTATTTTTAAATTAAGAGTTTGTATACTGTCCATAACAGTTTTAAAAAATGTATTTGTCATAATGAATCATGGAAAGCACGTTTGTTTTGCTTATAATAGCAGTCTCCATCAAATGATAATGTTTAACATTATATCTATTAATGTCAGTGGGTTAAGCAATCCCATGAAAAAGACTAGTGTCAACAAATATTTAATGCGATATAAAGCAGATTTTGCATTCATTCAGGATAATAACAGCAGATGTAAACAAATTAACCTTCAAGGATTATAAGATTTTGGTAAGTTCAAACTACAACCACAAAAGAAGATGTGTCCTAATTTTACACAGAAAATCAATGTGAATTCCAGAAATAGTTGATTCATACACAAGCAATGATTGTATGCTTGCTTTAGCCATACTAAAACTAGATAAAAAGATGTACACTTTTGCAAACACCTACTGGATACTGGGCATTGGGACTAAAACTGTGAAAAAAACATTTAGACACCATAACATTAAATTCTAAAGGTTAGTTACTTTTAGTAGGTATTTTAATTGTATCTTGTCCTCCATTGATATCACAAGCTCCAAGCCCTTCAAGATGTCCCCTTTTGCCAAGCACTTGAACAACTACATAATAGACAGAAACCTAATTGAAATTGATGGTATAAAAATATCCTCCCTGAAGTATTCTCACTATTCTTACAGATATGGCACACAGACCAACATAGACAAAGTTTTTGTAACCAGTTCTTTACTGGTCAAAACTGATAATGTAATGCTGACATCATGCCTTATGTCCAACCACAATGCTATCACCTTCAATGTAACACTTAATACTGACCCCTTAAACTTCTGCCAAAGGCTATCTCCTTATCTAGTAACAGTACAAGGATGGATTAAAGAATGGTTTCTAGATGAAATAAAGCTTTACCTAGATGTCAATAATAATGGAGAGGTTTTAGATGTTATCCTATCTGGCATTTTAAAGGTAGGCTTACATGGTAAAGTCAAACGTTGTTATATAAATAAAAGGAAAGAATGGGATAAAAACTGGTAGACATACAAGAAATTGATGAACTAAACTTAAACCTTATATCAAACAACAAATCTGCATTAGCTGACATATATAAACTGAATAAGGAATAGCAGGCCATCATGCAGCATTAAAATATCAATAAATCTGGATAAAATCATATTAAAGTCTTAATTAATCCCAAGAGTATGCACAGAAGTGCAATTAAATATAAATATTTAAATAAGAAAAGTCATATAAAAGAAATAATATACACTAGAAATAATCAGACTATCAAAGTTACAGATCTAAAGAATATTTTATTATGTTTTAAAAAAAATTACAAGAATATTAATAATAATAACTCATCTACAAGTGATAACAAAAGTATAGACAACTTTCTTGCTAATGATATTCAAAAGAAAGTATCCAAACACCATATTAATAACATAGATAAGCCCTTTTCCTTTAAAGAACAAATAAAAAAATCTTAAAACAAAAAAACACACCAAGGCTGGATAGTCTAATTCCGGAATTTTACAAACTCTTACCTGATAACATCTTGAAAATCTTACTCAATGCATTCCAAGAAGTTAAAACTATAGTAAACATCCCTCACTCATTGAAGTATTCTATCATCTCTCCTATCTTAAAATGAAATAAAGAGCTTAGTCTTTGCACATCAGTCTCTTTGCTTAACACTGGCTAGAAGATATTCATGTCTATCTTAGCAGACAGATTAAATAATTTTATTTTATTATTAATTCATGAAGACCAAATTGGGTTTATTTAAAACAGAAAGGTACAAGACAATGCAATTAGATTACTGTCCTTAATAGACTTAGCAAACAAGAAAAAAATTAGCTTTCTGTTTTAAACCTTCATATACTTGATATAAATAAAGCTTTCGACTCCCTAAATTGGTCATATCTGTTTAAAGCTCTGCAAAAATACAACTTCTCCCCAAACTTTATAGGATTAATTAAAAAACTATATGAAAAGTCCCATAGCCTATGCAAATATTGGATTTTATCTAGCCCATTCAAAATATTAAGAGGCACTAAACAGAGGTATCCCCTCTCCCCATTACTCTTTGCCCTGGCTATTTAGCCTCTTGCAAATTATGTTAGAAATAATGACAGCATTAAAGGATATAACGTGTTAGACAAATTATCCCCCTAGATACAACCGTTTGCTTTGCTGATGACCTGCTAATAACTTCTAATGATATAGAAAATTCAATAGATCACCTATTACATAATCTAGACTTCTTTGCAAACGCCTCTTAATACCTCACCTAAGAATACTTCATACATATCTGTTATTTATAAAATTCTCAGAAATTATTTTAGCACAACAGATTTTTTTTTTTTTGTAATTATTCTAGTGAAGTTAGCAGACAATTATTCTCAGACAAAGATAAAAAACTTTGTTTACAGTCAGTAAAGACATCCATATCTTCCCTGTTCTGGTGTGTATACACATGGAAATTTTTACATAGATGTTTTTTCACTCCACATAGACTAGCAATAATGTACAAGAAAGATGAAATGAAATGATGGAGATGTGGACACCCCAATGCTAACTGGCTACATATGGTTGTTAATTGCAAAATAATTTCCCCATTTTGGTTAGACTTTAAATATTTTTGTAAAGCTCTATGGAATGACAACTGTACAATTTCTGACTTCATTATCCTTTTCAGAGTTCCTGTTCCTGAAGTCATTCCTAAAAAACAAACATTTTTACAATGGTCTATCCTCTGTATAGCAAGGAAAATTGTTAATAAAAAAATGGAAATTCCAATCTATTCCTGTCTTTAAAGTTGAGTTTATTCATCTTGTGAAATATGCTTGTAAGAATTAGATTGCTACTATAAAAGCAAAGAGTAACAAGACAACCCATCACTTAATTGCTTGGACAAATTGTCTGACCTGTTATTAAGTGTTCTCCTACGTATATGGCTTTTTTAGTTGTTATGGACATTGTTTACTCTTGTTACTATACTGTTAAGTTATTGGGTTATAAAATGAATAAAAACATTTTGGAAAAAAAAAGGAAACCCATGGAAATATTTACATATAACTATAGTTACAATCATATTATCAAACAAGGACTTTCATATAATTGAAATATTCTTCAGGGTTTTCAGTATGTAGCTTCATAACTGATATTTTATTACCTGTATCTTCAGATTTTTCCTGTCTGCTCTTAATCTAATTGTATAAATTGAAAACCATTTAATTATCTCCCGAGTGCATTAGTCAACTTGATCAATGACCAATATCCACTTTACTTCAGTAAGTATATTAAATTGCCACGTGACACAACAAATCATGAAATAGGGCAGCGAAATAATTTTAAACAAAATGATATTGTATTACAGAAAGCCTATATGTAAATATCCAAGGGATTTATATTTATGCTTAAATAGAAGAATGAGAAAATTGACTTTAGTCATGTGATTAGATATATGTGAAGGATATGATTCAAAATAAAGTTCTAAGTCAACTTGCAAAATGTATGTGCACACATATAGTCAGGCATGATCATTCTTATGTGTTTCCGATGTGTGTGTGCTTAACTAGTATCTCAAAATGTCAAATTCAGTCACATATACAAGCAGGCCTAAATACATTCACACATACGTATATACACTCACCCATACACAATAATATACACATGCAAAGACACAAGCAAACAAATGCCTAAAACTCTGCAATGAGTCATGATGTTTATACTATTAATCATCTAAACTCTGTGTCAAATATATATATATATATATATATATATATATATATATATATAGAGAGAGAGAGAGAGTGTGTGTGTGTGTGTGTGTGTGTGTGTGTATATACATATATATATATATATATATATATATATATATATATATATATATATATATATATATATATATATATATATATATATATATATATATATCTATATATATATATATATATATATATATATATATATATATATATATATATATACATATCTATATTTATATATATTTATATATATATATATATATATATATATATATATATATATATATATATATAAAATCACTACTAAATACCGAACGCCCAAAATCCCGACACTTAAAACACCGAGACCACATGCCCGAAACCCCACAATACCGAGTTGTTAAATCCGCGAAATTCAAAATCGCGAACATTACACAACCAAACAGCACACATACACACACACACGCACACACACACATACCTTCCCCCCACAACCAAACAATGCATCCTACACTAGACATAGGCAGGGGACAAGCCCCCCTGCATCACCCATGTGGGGGGCTGCACCCCCACACCCCCCTACTTTATTATTCTAACTCCGAGATCGCACAAACAGACACACAAGGCAAACTCACACCCACAGATTACAGTCCCTCACACACACACACACACACACACACACACACACACACACACACACACACACACACACACACACACACACACACACACACCACAGTCACAACACACACTTACACACACTACACCCCTCACAAACACACTTACACAAACATACTTACCTGAACCGTTCAATAGTCCGAAAACATAATCATCAAACATACTTTAATGAAAGCGCTTTCACCGAAAAAGCACTTTTGTTAAAGTGCGCTAAAAAAACAAACAATAAATCTACTTTTATGCAGGGGGGGGCAAGCACCCCTGCACCCCCCTTGTGGGGATCTGTGCCCCCCACACACCCATACTTTAATATTCTCACTCCAAGATTGCAATACATTGAGGAAAAGGGAATATTCTCTTATCCACACCGTAGTACGATCTCCGCAACAGTCATTCCTCCACAACTCCCACTAGCTGCAGGCATACTTCTGCAAAAGTGCTTTTTCGGTAAAAAGCACTTTTGCGGAAGTATGCCCAGCCATTTGTGCTTCGGTAACTAATTCCTTCGGTAATTAGCACTGATCCCGTATAGCTATATATATATATATATATATATATATATATATATATATAGTTAGCTATTATTAAAGGAATGATATGCATATTTGTTTCATTTATCCCTTTCTTGCTTTTCTTTCTTCCCCACCCCCTTTATTTTGATGTAGCTTTGAGACTGCAGTTGTGATGATAATATAAAATGCATTTCTAATAAAAGTTTTAGAACAATTTATGATACACTCTTTCAAGGAGAATAAGAGATCAAAGCTCTCAGAAGATGTAATACACATAATCACCACCCACACATATAATCTTTACTTCTTATATTATCAGTTATCTAGTGATGTGCAAAGACAGTTGTTTAAACACTATATTAACCACTAGTAAATTTACTTCTTATCATATTATCAATTATCTAGTGATGTGTAAAGACACCTATTTAGTTAAAAAAAAAACAGTCTAAAATGCTTTAACAAATAAGTATTCAATGCTAAGGCTTCAAAATACATCTTAAATAATGTCCCCGTTTTATGTCACTGTTCTTTTGCAAACAGTAAATAAGTATACTTTCCTTACTAAACAGATTCTTTAAGGTTACCAATGAAATAACAAAATTTTTCTTTTCAGTGTAAGCATGAAACTGATTATGTAGACATAAAAATGTGTATAATTAAGCTTAAAATAAAATCTGACACACAAAGTAGACTTGTGAATCTTCTTTGATTCAATAAGCTCACAGGTGCAGATCCAAATCTACAGAAATTCCATTATTCTTGTAGCAATCATTATTAAAATGAATTTCCATTGAGAAATTATAAAACATGGTACAGACCTGAATGGAAGGTGGTGCTATATAACAACTAAGCCAACCTGTTTAGACAAACCTATCTTGATATTAAATCTATACACACCCTGTGCAAATCAACATGCATTTATAATATCAGTTTATAAAATACTACTTGACTTCCCCAACCACTACTACATACTAGGAGGGGACTGGAACTCCATCCAAGACCCTGATATTGACAGATCTAACCCTAAATATAAGCATGATACTCACGCCTCATTCAAAAAACTTAAAAATAACTTCAACTTATTTGACCCCCATATCTTCCAACCCAATAAAATTCCCTTAAAAATAAATATACCTTATCTATGTGTCATAAGTATTGGTCCAGGCTGGATTTCTTCCTAAACTCCAATGTATTTACTAAATATAAAAATTCCTTTCACACTGAACCCAGATATCTATCCAACCCTTTGAAGATTAACCTAACTATTGATTGGGTAATAATTAAGCTAACATTAACTGATGGTACAACTTGGTCCTTAACTCTAACCTACTAAGGAAAAAAGAGTTACTATAGGAGACAGATACCATCCTGGACCAGGCTTTAGAAAAATTAATCTATAATAACCTACCTTTTGACATTTACTGGGCCTCTATTAAATCCATAATTAGAGGAACCTTTATAAGTAAAGCTTCATACTATAAAATAAAACATGCCCAAGAAGAAGCCAACCTTAAAAGTCAAATCCTTAAGATTGACTCTATACTCCTGTCAACCTTTAGTCAAGAAACTGAAACAAAGATAACACAACTCTAACAAAAGCTATATGATCTCAATGCTGAAATCCTAACATACCAAGAAATTAAAACATTGACAAACTACTCTGGTCCTACATGATATCTAAATTCCTGGCAAGACTAGTTAACAAAAACAAACCCTCCCCGAACATTACAGAGCTCATATACAAAGATAAACTCTATCATACTAGTCAAGATATAAAAATTTTTGAAAGCATATACATGAAATCCTATAGCCCACCAAACCTCTTTCATGACAAACAAGATTTAGATGCCTTCTTAAACCAACTAAACTTCCCCAAAATCAGTCCAGATAAAAAATATTATCTTCCCCCATCTCCCAACAAGAAATTATCATGACAATCAACAAACTCAAACCAAACAAAGTACCAGGCCCAGATAGTCTCACAGCCAAATTCTACAAAGCCTTCCCTCAAAAATCACCTGCTTTTTTTCTTCAACTTTTTAACTACATTACTACCAATGGTATAAGTGATAAACATCTAACTGCCTCTAAAATGATTATCATCCCCAAATCAAACTCTGACCTCAAAAAGCCCCTGGACTATAGAACTATAGCCCTAATAAATCTTGAAATTAAAATCTTTGCATCAATAGTAGCAAATAGAATTAAACCAATTATCCCAAACATTGTTTCCCATGAACAATCAGGTTTTATCATACATAGACAAACCTTCAACGATACCCTCACACTCAACACCATGATCACTCTTTCTACCCATACCCGTACTCTAATCTACACCTTAGCTAGTGATGCCTCTAAAGCCTTTGATAGACTCAATGTAAATGTTTTGCTAAATATTTTGCCACTCTTTAACATACCCAATATATATATATATATATATATATATATATATATATATATATATATATGTATATTCATTTAAAGGCTCACTGCTGCTTTTCTGCTGTGGGAAACATTTCTGTAGTTTGTTTCTACCTAAGTAGTTTGGATATTTTTAGCATTGTCCATATTCAGGCTTGTGTTTGGGCCTAGTGTTTGTGGAGGCTGTGTGTCTGAGCACATGTTCATGGACATCTTGGTTTAGCCAAAGCCATTAGGGATTTCAGTGAGAGAGGATTGTTTAAGGTCATTGGCTGACTGGGGTCACCTGGACAATAGCTTAGAGTAAGCACCTCATTGGTTCTTTTGAGCTTTTTTTTTAAAGTTGTCTCAGGTTTCAACTTTCTGTTACTTAAGAAGTTAAGTTTGTGAGTGTTTCTGCCATTTCACACTGAGCTAATCAAAGGAAGGACACTGAGCAAACTCGGATTTATAATATATACCATTAAGTATCCTGGCTTTTTGCTTTTTTTTTTTTTTGAGTTATTTATAGCACATTATCTACTGTATACTTTTCTAGATAGTTTCACTGTGTGTGAGGTATTAATTGGAAATTGTCCACTTTTATTAAGCATCTGTTTGGGTTGTTTGATTCTGATCTCCTGCCAAGGAGAGTGTCATATAACTTGTTTGCAGTTAACAGCTTTTTCTAGAGGCTCCTTTATCTGTTTAAAACTTTCATTTAAAGGCTCACTGCTACTTTTCTACTCAGAGAAACATTCCTGCAGTTTGTTTCTACCTAAGTAGTGTGGATATATGTAGCATTGTCCATATTCAGGCTTGTGTTTGAGGCTAGTGTTTGTGGAGGCTGTGTGTCTGAGGACATGTTCAATGACATCTTGGTTTAGCCAAAGCCATTAGGCATTTCAATGAGAGAGGATTGTTAAGGTCATTGGCTGACTGGGGCCACCTGGGCTACAGCTTAGAGTAAGCACCTCATTGGTTCTTTTGAGCTTTTTTTTAAAGTTGTCTCAGGTTTCAACTTTTTGTTTCCTAAGAAGTTAAGTTTGTGAGTGTTTCTATTTCACACTGAGCTAATCAAAGGAAGGACACTGAGAAAACTCAGATCTATAATATATAACATTAAGTATCCTGTTTTTTTGCTTATTTTTTTTGAGTTATTTATAGCACTTTGTCAACTGCATACTTTTCTAGATAGTTTCACTGTGTGTGAGGTATTAACTGGAAATTGTCCACTTTTATTAAGCATCTGTTTGGGTTGTTTGATTCTGATCACCTGCCAAGGAGAGTGTCATATAACTTGTTTGCAGTTAAAAGCTTTCTCTAGAGGCTCCTTTATCTATTTAAAACTTTCATTTAAAGGCTCACTGCTGCTTTTTTGCTGTGAGAAACATTTCTGCAGTTTGTTTCCCACCCTCCTTCCCTATTTGTATGCTGTTCTTATAGTTGGTGCCTTTGCAGTTGCCCGCCCCTACTGTAAATTTGATTTGGGACACTCCTCACAGTCTAGTGTTATTACCTCAGTCTATCTAATACAGGGAGAACATTTGAGAAGGCCAATCCACTTAGTTTCTGCTCCTCCTTTCTCTCTTTCCACTAAAAAAAAAAATAAAAATGCCTGCCTTTCCTGAAGGTAGTCTAGTCTGGATACAGATTTGCTGTGTCCAGGACTGCTTGTGGGCTTCTGTGCCCCCAAGCCTTTCTGTGTTGGAGGGAAGCCTTGTAGCTTAATTTTGTTCTTTAGAACTAGGTAGATGTTTAGTTTCAGCACTCAAGTCTGTTTCTTTGAGCTCAGCACTTGTTCAGAACTTGTTGTAAGCACTAAATAATCTACACATTACTACAGCACTCAACTTTCCTCACTTGTCTAAAGAAAGCAGTTTATAGTACTTAACAAATAAGCACCTATCCAGGCATGACTAAGGGTCAGCTCCCGGTGTTTTCTCCTGTCTACCTGATGAATCTGGACATCTTGGGGTAATGTAGCAATTGCCTCATGTACACAGACAACCCTCTCCTCCTACCACCCAACACTGCAACCTGTGAGAGATGCACTTATATAGCGAAACTGGAAGCAAAGCTCTCTTCACCCAAGACTGGACTAGACAGTCAAGAGGAGAAGGTAAACACTTGCACCACACCACACTCATCACATAGTCCCTCAAAACCTACACCACCAAAACACACACACAGAAGCACAAAACACACACCTACATTTGGGGGCTCTGTCAGTAAAAACCTGCCCAAGCAACAGGGACCTCCAAAGCAGAAACACAAGCAACTTCCACCCCCAAACACAACCCGAATGACACATAGCCCACAAACTCCACTCAACCACAGCCCATAAGGCATAACAATGTACCCAACACTCTAGTCATAGGTGACTCTGTAGTCAGGCACACTGATGTTTCACTCACCAGGCTAAACAAGGAGAAAGTTACTGTCAGCTGTCTGTCAGGTGCCAGGATCCACCACATAACGCATGCACTCAGGTCACTCTACAACAAGTACAAATATGACTCTGTCATTGTTCATGTTGGTGTGAATGACCTCAGACATACCTCCCTGGACTACATGAAAAGGGACATGGAGGAGCTATCCAATCTTGTAGCCCAGGCAGGTATGACCCTAGCCTTGAAAAGCATCCTGCCATCACCCAGAATTATACCACAGTACAAGGACAAAATGATTGACTTCAACAATTGGCTAAGCTTCTGGTGTCATTCTAAGGGGATCCAGTATCTGTCTGCCTGGAATGGCATGATCAACAAACCACGATGCTTTGCCAGAGATGGTCTGCACCTGTCGTCCTTGGGATTCCGAATACTGGCTAAGGCTCTAGCCACCTCTATAGTGCCTTTTTTAGGCAAGGTTCAAATGACAAATTCAGCACAGTAACAGGTACAAGCAAGCAGAATCTGAGGGCATTGCTAGAAGTTTAAACCTCAAAATGCACTCACTCGAGGCACTAATTAAAATGGAGAACATCGACATCCGTGCAGTGACAGAGACCTGGTTCAAGGCTCCAGAGAGTACTCCTGCATTACCAGGCTATAATTCATACCACACCTTTCAGCCTCCTAACCTGGACCGAAACACTAAAGGCGGAGGCATGTCCATATTCATTAAGGATTTCCACAGCTCCAGGCTCAGCATAATGCATCTGAGATTATCCAAGTGCAACTAACTCTGGGCAAGACCGCAATCCAATTTGTAGTTTGCTACAGATCCCCCACCATGCCCCAGGATTTCTACTCCTCATTTCTTGATACACTGGAAAATATTTGGGTACAACCTAACACCCAAATAATGGACGATTTCAACTACCACACCATTAACAGGGAAAACTACTCATGTACCAACTCTTGTGCTCAACATTTTCTGGAATTCAATTAAAGCAACTTATCCACACCCCCACCAGGGACAGCAATATCCTAGACCTGGTTATTGCCAACATGGGTAACTGGTGCTCCACACCAGAGGTCAATTCCTCATTGGTCAGATCTGACCACAAGCTAATCACCCTAGGCATCCAAATCCCTCCCCCACCCCCCATTAGGGAAACCACCATAAAAAATTTCTCCAAAGCCAACTTCACGCTTCTTAAGACAGAAGTGGCAAACTTCACAATACCCATGCTAATGGACAATAGAGGTATGACTGCTGAATCCTACAC
This sequence comes from Protopterus annectens, assembly GCF_019279795.1. Classification (NCBI taxonomy): domain Eukaryota; kingdom Metazoa; phylum Chordata; order Ceratodontiformes; family Protopteridae; genus Protopterus; species Protopterus annectens. The sequence continues at coordinate 1,892,099,772 of NC_056739.1, read as the reverse complement.
AAATGCACTTTATAAGCACTTACACGAGTGCATGGATCATGCAATCCCTAACAGAATCAAGATGCTATCCTCCAAAAAAAGGAAGCCAATCTGGTGGTCTTCTGCCATAAACAAACTCTACAACAGAAGAAAAAAACTATTGATAACAAAGAGTAAAATCCCATGATTGGAGGAACTTCCTGGTCAGCCTCATTAAGAAGCTGAAATCCCTCATAAAATCCTCCAAAGCTAGTTACGAAAACAAAATCGCCACTGACTCTAAAGACAACCACAAAGGCATTCTATAGGTATGTCAAGAATCTCAATGGAAACACTCAGATCTGCTCTGAGTTACAACACAGTGGCACTAAATATACAGAACCAACTGATATTGCCAACATCCTGGCAGATAGGTTCAGTGCTAACATTACCCCCCTCTCATCCCCTAAAGGGCCCATCTCTATACTGGAAGAATGCAAAGTTCCTGTAATCTCAGCTGCACAGGTAAAAACCACACTCTCCAAAGCCAAGAACATAGCATCCCTGGGACCTGACAACATCCCAGGCTGCGTTCTACATGCACTACAGAACGAACTGGCACCCCACCTAAGTACCATGTTCAGTCATAGCCTCACCTCAGGCTATGTGCCCACTGAATGGTGCACAGCAACGGTTATCCCACTCCACAAAGCGGGAGCCACCATGAACCCCAGAAACTACTGCCCCATTAGCCTGATGAGCCTGGTCTACAAGGCTATGGAATGTATCATCATGGAACTTATAAACAATGACATTGGTAATCTCCATACTCAGGGCCCCACCCAGTTCGGGTTTGTAAAAGGCAGATCATGTCTGCTAAACCTGATAGACGTCTTTGAAGTGGTCACCAAAGCCGTAGATGAGGGTAAGATGGTTCACACAGCCTATCTAGATCTCGCCAAGGCTTTCGACACCATCCCCCACTCTGGAATTATAGATAAACTCACTAAACTAGGTATAAATCCCTATGTCACAAGATGGGTTGCCAACTGGCTCACTGACAGAACCCACACTGTGAAAGTAGCAGACTCCAAATCCAACTTCAGACCAGTGACAAGTGGAGTACCACAGGGTGCTGGCTCCTATCGTGTTTGGTATCCACTTCTCTGAAGTATAGGCTAACACAGAAGGTCTTTGGCTAATGAAGTTCGCAGATGACTGCAAACTAGGAGTCATAATCAAAACTCCAAAAGATGTGGACATCCTACAAAAGGGCCTCACCGAGACAGATGCCTGGTGTCAAAGCCATGGCCTTAAGCTCAATGCCAAAAAGTGCATTGTCATCCCTTTTGGTAAAAACTGTGTACCCATGAACAACCACATAGGCGGTAGTCTACTTAACACCAAAAGTGTGATAAGAGACCTTGGGATACAGGTGTACAGTAGTCTCTCCTTTGATAATCACATCACCACAGTATTCAGGAAATCCTTCTACGTGGCACACCTCATCACAAAAGGTTTCTTATCCAGGAAAAAAGAGGTCATTGTTCCCCTCTACGTCACTCATTAGTCCCATTATAGAGTACAACGCCCCTTTTGGTATGTACCTCACAAGACATCTACAGCAACTGGAAAGGCCAGAGAAGTACCTCACAAAGAGGATTACCAGCCTCAAACAGATAACCTACACAGACCGTCTCAAAAAACTGCAGCTTTACTCCATTGCACGTCACTTACTCAGAGGCGATCTCTGCCTAACACACAAAAATATGTCATACCCAGAGCTTTTGGACATGCTCCACTTACAGAAATCCCAATCCCTCTGAGCTACATGCTCTAGGGACCTAAACCTTGTCACCACGATAAACAGAACATGCTGGAGGGATAGATTCCTGTCCCAGAGACTTCCCATACTCTGGAACAAACTACCTATCTATATCAAACAAAGCTCCTCATTAGCACTCTTCAAAAAAATCTTGATGATTGTATGGGAGATAAGAAATTCACCCCGGGGATCACTTCTGTGGCTCGGCTTGACAGTGGCACAGGAAAATAATTTTCTTGGGTGGCAAAAGCCAGGGTACCTTTTGGCTAGGCTTATATAGGCCCTAGGGCCAATAGCCTAGTACCTACCTATGAACCTATATATATATATATATATCTATATATATATATATATATATATATATATATATATATATATATACACACACACACACACACACACACATATATATATATATATATATATATATACATATATATATCTATATATATATATATATATATATATATACACATATATAGATATATATATATATATATATATATATATATATATATTTATATATATATGTATATATATATACAAGCTACAAAACACTATATTCCAAGGCCCACACATCTTCAAATTAATAAACACCTATTTTTTCGAATTGACATTGAGAATGGTGCTAGACAAGGCTCTCCAATGTCTCCCTATCTTTTTAATCTATACATTGAACCTCTTTTTGCTCTAGTATCTCAAAAACCTTACCACCATATCCCTAATATCTTTAACACCAAAATTGCCCTATAAGCTTTCACTGATGATCTAAATCTTTACTACTCCATACCCAATTCAGACTTTCAGAAACTTCTATCCACCATAGACACCTTCTCATCATTCTTGAACTACAAACTGAACTTAAAGAAAACAAATATCTTTCCTGTTCACTCCCTTTGTCAACTACCCAACTACTCCTTAGCATCTGGTATTAAATTTAACCAATCTTTGCAATATCTAGGAATATCTTTTCAACAAGATCCTAAACAGTCATATACAAATAATATTACTAAATTCTGGACAAACATACAAGACCTTAAAAGACTGACAAAACTTCAACTCCCATTCCTTGCTAAAATAGCCACAATCAGGATTAAGCTTTTACCCAAATTTCTATATATCTGTAATGCCACCAATATTATTATTAACCAAAAATTTTTTAAAACCCTCCACTCCGCAATTTCCAAATGTATCTGGGTTCCTAAATCAATCAGAATCAACTACAACAAACTGATCTAGCCTAAAAATTGTGGGGGTTTAGGGTTACCTGACTTTAAACTCTATTATGATATTATTAAGTGTGATAGACTAATAATAATATCTAACTATACCCCATCATTACAGCAATAGGTTCCAACTTGGGTTAAACTCCTATACAACTATATCAAAACATTTTGCCTCAACCCGAGAGCCGTCCCTTTCCTCTATAGTGAGAACTTAAAAAAATCTTAAAATATACTCAACGATAAAACATAAAATCACCACCATAGAAAAGATTTTCAAATCACTAAACTTATATAATGCATTAATTTCACTACAACCAATCTACCTTAACCCCAGTCTTAAAATGAGTAATAATATGATTAACCTAAACAATTATCCCCTCCTTAAGGAATTATCCATCTGTGATATACTTCCTTTCAAGAATAATACTATTAGTGAAATGAGAACTCAATTAAACCCCCCTAAAAGCTATACAATAATTTTAAGGGAAATACTTGACCTTAGCTGATGTATTATAGATAACCCCGGTATAAACGTCAATGATATTCAAGACTGTAAAACCATATGGCACCTCCTATCATTAAAAAAAATGTTATCTAGTTACTACAAATTTATTCTTTCAATCAAATCTCAAAAAGACATTTTTTTTCTAAATATTGTAAGGAACTTGACCCTTCAATCACAAACAAATATCCCAAGCCACCCAGCTAACCTCAAAACTCATTCCCCTTAAAAAACTTAAATATATACAAATCATGATATTTCATAATGGTTACCTTACTCCAATCATTCTAAATAAAATATACCCCTCCACCTCACCATTCTGATCCTATCGTGATAACCACAAGGTTGACCTTCTCCACATCTTTTAGAGCTGCAAGTGCACCTACAAGCTCTGGTGCTCACTTAGAGTCCAACTTGAAAAAATTGGCTATGAAAAAACAACTCTATCCTGGAAGCTAGCTCTCCTATATATCACCCCCACTGGTCTACCTAAACTACAAATATGTATATTAGTAACACTAGTCTCATTACTTAAATACTACATAACATTACATTGGCAGTATAGAACATCACTCACGTGGGAGGGTTTCAAACACCTTGCTACCAAACACCTTCTGGCCCAGAAATCTCACACCTATTTTAATGAATTCTGGAAATCCCTTTTTGGACACATTCTAGTTTGATGTTAGTATCTTTACTTAGTGATAGACATTTGGCATATGTGTAAGTAGTTTTAATTGTTTCTTTTCAGTTATGTTTTTTCTCATCAATGTAATCCTGTTTCTATTGCTACCTCTCAAATATCAATATTATTTTCAATGAATCCTTGCTCAAAAAGTAGCAAAAGAGTTTTCACAAAAAAAATAAATAAATAAATTCCATTTTTCATTTAAATCGCTTGTAACAGTAGTTCAAGTTTCCCTTTCTTCAGCTGTTTCTATTTATTCTCTCCATCTCATCATTCCAATGGATGGATTTCTTGTGAGTTCAAAGGTCAAACTAGTACTTCTCAAAGCAGTTATAGGTTCATAGGTTCATAGGTTGATACTAGGCTATCTGCCCTAGGGCATTTATAAACCTAGCCAGAGTGTGTTTGGCTTTTGCCACCCTTCTTAGATTAGTTGACTGTGCCTCTGTATAGTAGGTCACAGAAGATAGCCCATTTAAGGTTAGTTTACCATGCCTCTGTCTAGCAGTGACATAGAAAAGATCCCAGGGGTAAATTTACGATCTCCCATCCAAACATCAAGATTCTTCTTGAAGAGGGCCATTGAGGGGCTCTGTCTGACATGGATTGGGATTTTGTTCCAGAGTGAGGGGAGCCTCTGGGATATGAATCTGTCCCTCCAGTATGTTCTATTTATTTCTGTGCTGAGGTTTAAGTCACTGGAGCGTGTAGTTCTGATGGATTTGGATTTCTTGAGGTGGAGCATGTCCATTAATTCTGGGTTGGACATGGCTTTATACGTCAGGCACAGATCGCCTCTGAGTCGCCGGTAAGCAACTAAGTAGAGTTGGAGTTTCTTTAGCCTAACTGCGTAGGGCATCTGTTTGAGTCCCTTGATCCTCTTGGTGAGGTACTTTTGGGGTCTGTCTAGTTGTAGCAGGTGTCGGGTAAGGTACATCCCAAATGGGGCATTGTATTAAATTATGGGCCTGATGAGTGATGAGTAGAGGGGCACAATGACCTCTCTTGATCTAGATGTGAACCCCTTCATGATAAGGTGGGCTATATAGAATGTCTTTCTAACCACTTTGGCAATGTGATTGTCAAAGGAGAGATTGCAATCTACTTGGGTCCCCAAATCCCTAATTACTTCTTCCGTACTTAATGGATTACCACCTATGTGGTAATTTGTGGGCACTTTGTTTTTCCCAAAGGGGATGACTATGCACTTTTTGGCATTTAGCTTTAGGCCATGGCTCTGACACCAGTTATCCATCTCTGTGAGACCTTTTTGGAGGATGCTTGTGTCAGCCAGCGAGTCGATTATGGCCCCCAGTTTGCAGTCATCTGCAAACTTTGTCAGCCGTAGTCCTCCTGTGTTAGCCTGTACCTCCGAGAAATATATACTGAACAAGAGAGGTCCCAGGACTGAGCCTTATGGGATGCCACTTGTAACTGGTTTAGTGTCTGACATGGCACCTGCAATTTTGACCATGTGGGTTCTATCCCTAAGCCAGTTTGCAACCCATCTTGTGACATAGGGGTTGATATTTAAGCTGGTGAGCTTATTTATGATGCCCGAGTGGGGTATTGTGTCGAAGCCTTTTGCAAGGTCAAGGTAGGCTGTGTGGACAACCTTCCCTTCATCTATGGCCTTGGTGACTGTTTCAAAGAAATTGACCATGTTCAAGAGGCAAGATCTGCCCTTAACAAAGCCGAATTGGGTAGGATCCAGTGTTTGGAGGTTCCCAATGTCTTTGTTTATGAGTTCCATGATGATACGCTCCATAGCTTTGCAGACCAGGCTAGTTAGGCTTATAGGGCGATAGTTTCCGGGGTCCATTGTGGCACCACCTTTATGGAGTGGGACCACTGCTGCTGTATGCCATTCTTTGGGTACATATCCTGTTGTAAGGCTGAGACTGAACAGTGATTTTAAGTGAGGGTTCAGTTCTTCTTGGAGCTCATGTAAAACGCAGCCCGGGACACCGTCAGGTCCCATTGATGCTGTGTTTTTTGCTTTGAAGAGGGCAGCTCTCACCTGTGCATCTGTGATGTCCGGGAGGCTACACTCTGTTGGGATAGTAATTTGCTCATATGGGGGGAGTGGGGGAGAAGTTTGCACTGAACCTGTCTGCCAGGATGTTGACAATGTCTGTGGGTTCAGTGTATTTTTTGTCATTTTGCACTAACTCAGAGCATATCTGGGAGTTTCCACCCAGGTTTCTGACATAACTAAAGAAAGCCTTGTGATTATCTTTAGCATCTTGTGCAATTTTTCTTTCAAAGCTAGCCTTAGATGATTTTATGAGGGATCGTAGTTTCTTGCTAGTACTGATCAGAGTTGCCTTCCCTTTCTGGGATTTTGCTCTATCATGTAGTAGCTTCCTCCTTCTGTTGTACAGCTTATTTATGGCTGGAGTCCACCAGACAGGTCTCCTGCATTTGGAGGAGTGTGTCTTGATTTTATTTGGGATAGCACGATCCATGCATTCCTGTAGGTATCCATAGAATGCGTTTGTAAAGGATTCTGTGGTTTGGGCCTTATTTTCCACTGGCCCTGGGACTTTGAAGGATTCCACCTCGGTTTTGAGAAGTGGGAAGTTTGTTTTTGAGAAGTTTTTGACCGTAGTTTCCTTTGCTGGGGGTGGGGATGGGATATGGATGTTCATAGTGATTAATTTATGATCAGATCTTACCAATGAGGGGTATACCTCTGGTATGGAACGTAGAGTCCTCATGTTGGTGATGATCAGGTCCAATATGTTTTTCCCTCTTGTGGGAGTGGTGACCAGTTGTTCCATAGCATTTGAGTTTATAAATTCTAGGAACCGTTGGGCTAGGGCGTTGGGGCTTGAGTAGTGCTCCCAGTCTATGTTTGGGTAGTTAAAGTCATCCAATATAATGGTGTATGGAGAGACCTTCATATTCTCCAGTGTCTTCAGGAAAGCCTAGTGGGGTTCCTGAGTTTGGGAGGGTGGTCTGTAGCAGGCTACAAACTGGAAGGCAGTTTTGCCCACTGTTAGTTGAACATGGATGGTCTCAGATGCTTAGTGCAGTGCCACTAGCCTGGAGGTATGGGTATCTTTGATGAATATGGATACTCCCCCTCCTGTTGTGGTTTGGTCCACGTTTTGGGGCCGAAAAGCATGGTATGAGGTATAGCCTGGTAGTGCTGGGGTGCTTTCGGGAACCTTGAACCAGGTTTCTGTTACTGCACAGATATCTATATTCTCCATACTGAGGAGAGCCTCGAGTGCATGCATCTTGAGGTTTAGACTTCTGACGTTGAGCAGCATTACCCTTAGTTTCTTTTTCCTTGTGTTGTCTAAGGAGGTGGGTTTGTCTTTTGAGCCGTGCCTAAAAAAGGCACTATGGGGGTGGCAAGAGCCTTGGCCAGTATTCGAAAACCCAGGGGTGACAGGTGCAAGCCGTCCCTAGTGAAGCAACGTGGCTTGTCAAGCATGTCATCCCAGGCTAACAGACACTGGATCCCCTTTGAGTGACACCAATACTTTAGCCAATTGTTGAAATTGATCATTTTGTCTTCATACTGTGGTATCATTCTTCGTGAGGGTAAGATGCTACTCAAGGTCAGGGTCATACCAGCCTGGGCCACATGGTCAGAGAGCTCCTCTATGTCTCTCTTCATGTAATCCAGGGAGGTATGTCTCAGGTCATTCACACCAGCATGGACAATGACGGAGTCATATTTGTACTTGCTTTGGGGTGACCTGAGTGCTTGTGTTATGTGGCAGATCCTGGCACCCGACAGGCAGCTTGCAGTGACCTTCTCCTTGTTCAGCCTGGTGAGAGGGATGTCAGTGTATCTGACAATAGAGTCACCTATTACAAGTGCATTTGGTGTGTTGTTTAGCCTTAAGGACTGTGACTGTGTGGCACACTGACTTTGTGAACTATGTGATACGTGGGTATTGTTGTGGGGTAGCAGTTGCTTGGATGTCTGCTTTGGAGGTCTCTGTTGCTTGGGCAGATTTTTATTTAGAGCCTACGAGTATGTTTTTGTGTGTTTATGTGTGTGGTTTGCTGTTGCGATAGGTCTATGTGAGACTGGATTTGTGGTGTGTGTGATTACCTTCTCCTCCAGACTGACCGTGCCAGTACTATGTTGAGAGAGCTCAGCCTCCAGTTTGGCTATATAGTTGCATCTCTCACATATATTTGAGCTTGTTGGGAAGAGGAGAGGGTGGTCTGTGTACATAAGGCAGTTGTAACATTGCCTCAAGATTCCCATGTTCACCAGCTGGACTGGAGAGTAAACCTGAAACTGACTTTTGGACATGCCAGAATAGTATAAGGAATTACTTTTTGACTTGATCAAAAAGGACCAATAGGGAGCCAAGTACTTAAAGGGAGTATAAGAAGGTGTAGTGCTTTAGTTTATTAATGCTTACTTATAAGACACTTAGCCTAGCTACTGCTGGGTTTTAGAAGGAAAATATAGTGCTTACTTTGAGATTTGGAACAGTTCTAAGGGAAAAAAGTGAAGTGCAGACTTTGTGTAGCCGGGAATAGTTTAAACCTGATTAAGTGGCGCTGCGCAATGCGCAAAAATGTGCAAAAGAGGATTTTAAGAGAGGGGGATCAAGGAGTTTGGAATTGACCCAAAATGGCCAATAAAACTACAGTTTCTAGGCAGTAACCACTCCCACAGGGGCAGGCAGGCTGTTCAGTGTTTACCACTGCCACTGATGAACACAGAGACTTCCCTTTAGCCCAAGCAAGCAATGGCCTCCAAGAAACTTTCAAACAGTTCAGAACAGCAAATATGTAACTGAACTTTTTTTTTAAATTTCAGAAAGTGGGAAAAAAGCAAGATTTTTTTTTTTTGTTTGTTTTGTTTAAATATAGCAGAGATACACAAGTAGCAACAAGTTAGAACAGTGCAATAAATGACCCCACACTTGAATGCTAGGCCAGAGACAGGTAAAATGCAAGTTTTAAGAAAAAAACTATTTTAAAATAAGTGCAACACAAGAAATGCAGTAAACAGGCTCTAGATGTGTTCTAAATACAGTTCCTAATACAGATATCAAGTTTAGCAAGCTGGAAAATGCCAAAAAGTAGGCGGCAATGCAGAAATCTTAACAAATAATCTGAAGAAAAATACTTAAAATCTCAAAAGTGGCTCCTTTCTTCTCTCAGTGTTTTCTCCTCTTGGTGGGTGCTTCACCAACAGCCAACAAGTCTAAAAAGATGCCAAAACCATGAGGCAATCGGGTTTTAAGAGAGGGGGGTCATGGATTTTGGAATTGACCCAAAATGGCCAGTAAAACTGCAGTTTCTAGGCAGTAACTACTCCCACAGGGGTAGGCAGGCTGTTCAGTGCTTACCACTGCCACTGATGAACACTGATACGGACATTGCAAGTCTTTGCAAGCTAAATAACACAGAATGAAAGGAACGTTTAAGCATTCTAGAGGGAATTTTGATCTGTACATGTTGTTTAAATTAGGAGAAGGCTCACGATTATTTCAGACTTAGAATTGTAGTATTCCTAAGAAGTTTTTAAAGCAATATATTCAAGATCTCAATGCCAGAAAATAACAACAGTAAGGTAAGAAGAAAAAGGAAAATTACTTTTCTTTGAACCTTTTACTATTCGTGTCTTTTGTTAACCAATCATTTTTAGTTGCTTGTCTTTTCAGACTAGCTAAGGACCAATCCATTTCCTCAGGTTTGTTCAAGTGTTTATTTTTCTGTACAAAGTCCATAGCTTCAAATAATGTATTGAAAATTCTTTGAGCTTCAGGAATCAACATCTTTATTTTGTCAGGGAAGATAATCTGAGCCTTGATGTCTGACTTCTTTAAGATTTATTTATTTATTATTATTTTATTTTATTTTAAATTTGTTTACCTGGAAAGTCCAACTGGACACAGGTCCTTTTTCAGTGGAGGCCTGGGGAGAAAAGCTCCAGCAGAAATACAAAAATATCATTGTAGAAATTGACAAACTTGCAATGACAATACATATGCAAACAATAATATTTACACAGTGATGAGAAATACAGTTTACTAGAGGTATCATCAACATTACATATAAAACAAAAATAAATTAGATTTTTATCTAGTTGCAGTTTAAGAGAGTTCAGGAAGAGTAATATGATATCACACAATAAGCAGTATATGGTACCTACAGAGAGGTTAGTATTAGCCAGGAGAATTACAGGTGCATAGCCAAGCATTGTTCGAGTGAGTTGTTAGTAACTTTTTAATTTGTACTGTGGAGGAGCTGCAGATAATGCTGGATGGTGCTTTATTCCAGATTTTAGGGACAACGTTTGAGAAGAGTGATTCCCCAGCTGTGTTGATATTTTTTATGGTATCCAGGAAGTTTACTACTGGATCAGAGGACCCTAGGAGTGGAATATGGCCCTAGAAGGCTTTGGACTCTGGGGACTATATCAGGGAGATGGAAGATTTTGTGGGCAAAGGTTAGTGGTTTATAGTGCAAGAGTTGGGGAAGTTCGAGCCAATGCAGCTGTTTAAGATATGTGGAGTGATGAGACCTATGTGTGGCATCAGTGGCAAATTTGGCAAATTTACTGTAACAGGATTGCAGCTTGGTTAGATCTGTTTTTTGAAGGTTGGTCAGAATTGGGGAGGCATATAGGAGCACTGACAGGAGGAGAGTGTGGGCGATAGTAGGTTTTGTGATTCTAATTAGAATTTTTTTATTCCTAAAAAGTATATCTGGTTTTCATTAAGGAATGCAAGCTTTTCTCTTAGATATCACTGAAAAAGTATACTCATTGTCAAATCTGACACTTCTGCCATTTATTTTGATTTGAGTACTCAACCAATAATTTCTCAAGACCAAATCTTTATCTTGTGTAGAGAAAAATTTGAGCATTGTGGAACTTGGTGTAGATTTGCTTTTTGCTGAAGTGCTGTTTGACAGGGGCGTGTGAGCTTTCTCAATTCCGAAAGACAGTTATTCTGGCAGGTTTAATATTTTTGGTAGCCAGTTCTTTAGAAATTGAACAGTATTATTACCTTTCTTCTCTGACACTCCATATATTCTAATATTATTTCTTTGGAATCTACTTTCCAGATCATTTACTTTTTTCAGAAGTAATGCAATTTGTTTTAGAAGAAGTTCAGTTTGACTTTTATTTTTGGTCTGCCTTCCATCAATATCATTTACTGACTCTTTGATAGATGAGATTTAATCAGAGTGTTTCTGTATGACTTCATTAAAGGAGGACCATACCCACAGACTCAAAAAACATGTTTATTTCATCATGGTTTGATGTTTCTTACATTTTAACACCACTCTGAGACCATTTACAGGTTTTTAAATATTTTTATACATAATTTCTGAGCCTGACCACATGAGGTCTGGCATCTTGAAGTAATTCCAATTGTTTAGTCTGCCTCTATGTATCCCATAATGCAGTGTGTGTTTGTGAACAATTATATCATCCAGGCTTCTTTCTTCATAAAGCTCCTGTCACCGCATTGATTTTACATGCGTACACTGCTGTCTTCCATTCAATCAGTTTTAAGTAACAGTTCATGCTGTTCAATGACTACTTAAAACACAAACAGTGCAAATGCCACAGAACAGACTTTCAAAGTGCTTTTTACTGCTGCTTCCTTTTAGAATGGCTAAACTGCAGTCTTTTGTGAAGCCTGAATTGAACTACTTTGACTCATCTCCCATCCCCCCTTCACACCTAACTTCCCTAGCTGTCAAACTGCTAAGGGTAATTTGAGCTGTTTCCTGTTGTGATTAACAGCTCACAGCAAGAGACGTGGCTCATGTTCTATTTCTTTGTTCTAGCCTTTACTTTTTGTATGGGTAGGGGAAGGACCAGGAAGCTGTGAAATCACAGCATAGGTGGGTTTTTAGGACAATAGTGGTGATGTCAGTTTGGGGAGGGAAATGGCCAGAAAGCTACCTGTCTTCAGTGGCCTTGATGACATTACTGAATTTGAGACTACAGCAAGCTTTTTCAGGGTGGGTCAAAAGTTTTTTGAAAGTGAAACCACCACAGTACAGTAAGGTATTCTTCTAGTGGAGAAAACAGCCAATTTAAAATATTTTAAATGCTGCATTGTTGTTTATTCATAGCATAGCAGGGAAAGTAAATAGGGTGAAAAAAGACAGAAGTTGAGAATTTAATAATAGAATCCCATTGTTGTCCTTTAAGTAAATCCAGTTGTTTCTTACTGTCTTATTTAATGTTGTCCATTTTACTCTTCAGCTTATCTATTTTAACTGAAAGGTCCTGTATGCTTGCAGTAATTGACCAGAATTCCTTCTTCATCACATTTTCCTGAGAAGAAACTTTAGAGCGACTCATGAATGAAACTGACTGATAAAACGTCTGATATGAATAAAAAAAAAATAATCGCCGGAACTTGCTGTTTCTTCTTATTTCTGGCACTAATTTATTTTAGAACTAAAAAAAGTATATTTATAATTATTGTTTTTACCATAAAGAACAAAAATTTGTGTCAGAAAAACTGCAAAGAAGCAGAGCAGAAGTTTTGTGCTGCTAGCAGCTTGCCATCCAAGCCATGACCCCTCATTTAATATATTTGTTTTTTTTACTCAACAAATTTTTATTTTGTTATTTGAGAAGAAATACAAAACCAGTAAAATTAGATTACAATTCAATAATAGTAAAAGGAACAAAAACATTATTTACAATATTTACAAGTGACCCAAAGGAGAAACAGTACAATAATAATTAATAAAAAATCCAGAGAAGAAGAAGAGAAAAAAAAAAAAGTCCACAAAAGTCTATATCTCTTTGAACTCATATGATGGAGATTGTGTCTAGTTGCATTTCTTCTATGAGTGTAAGTATTTTATTCCAGGGGTTGTCTGACCATTTTCTGGGGAACATTCTTTCTTCCTTGACTTTTATCTCCTTTTGTGCAGTCTCCTTAAGTAGAAATATAAAGTCTTCAAAACACGGAGGAGTTGCAGATTTCCATTTCCTTGTGATACACTTTCTGGCAACCACCAGAATAGTACATAAAAGATATTGATCTCTTTTATTCATAACTACTAATTCATCTATATTCAAAAATTAAAGACTTTGTTAAAACAAATGTATCATTATAAATTGCTTGAAGAAAATTGCCAATTTTCTCCCAAAACGTTTTAATACAATCATAAAATATATGAGACCAATCCGCTTCACAGCTTAAAGAGCATCTCCAACAAATAACATTTTGATTTGAGTTGAATTTAGCTATTTTATTTAGAGTATAAAAGGCTCTATGCAAAAATTTCCAGGTGAAGATTTGCCATGTTTGTGTATTAGAAGTTAGTTTAATGGAGTATAGAAGATTATTTTTACAATCGTTTGACAGATTTATTGATAAACCTCTAGATATAAAATTCCAAGTGCTTTTGATCTATTTTAGCCTTGTAGACTATTAAAATCTTGTATAGTTTAGATGTTGAATTTGGCCAGTTATGGTTATCATAAATCAGTTCTTGAATATAGTTTATAAGTTTTGGCTTAGACTTGAAGGACGAATCATTAATAATTTTGCATAAATTTTTAGAGTAGAGTAAAATTTTCTGGAGACTTACTCTGTCTACATTTATTATATTAAATTCATTTGTAACTTGTTGACTAGTTAATGTTTTAAGATTATTTATGCATTGGACCCAACATATGAGATTATTAGATTCCCAATTAATGAGGGTGTTATCATGAATTTTCTTTTTAAATTTCTTTGATGTATTAAATGGTAATAACAGTTCAAACCATACTTTTATGTCAGGATTTGAGTTTATAAAGGATCTGAATAAATTATAAATATTATTTAAATATGATAGATTAGTAGGTTTTGTTATGTTATTTTGAAGATTAATGCATAATATATGCCAAAATCTATTTTTGTGAATATAGTGTGATGTATTATTTATTATTTTGTTTTCGTTTAAAAAACATAATCATATGCAGAGATTTCCAAGCAGAAGAGAAATTTGGATTTACCAAGTTTAAAACTAGTTTAAAAATGGAGGCTTTGATATACGTCTCTATATCTGGAAAATTAATTCCCCCTAATTCCCATGGTCTAATGTGATGAGAAAAAGCAATTCTATTCCTTTTTGGATACCAAAGAAAACATAATAGGCTTTTGCTAATTTCTTTCAGAATTTTTTTATTTGGAATTATAGGTATTGCTAGTGCTATATAATTTATTTGTGGTAGAAGAATAATTTTTATTAGCTGCAATCTGTCCTCAAATTTTAGAATCAATTTATTCCAATTTTCCATACGTGTTCTTATTGAGTTTAAAATTTTATTATAGTTTAGTGTCAGAGTAGTATCTATTTTATCAGATATAATAATTCCTAGATATTCTAAAGTAGAGACTTTTTCTCCAAGTATATGATATCTACTCAAGTGAAGGTCCCCCTTTCTGTTAAATAAAATATGTTTTGATTTAGATTTATTAAAACAAAGGCCAGAATTTAGAAAAACAAATTTCCACTTGCATTTCTAGTTCATGAAGAGATTCATTATTTGGTGATAAAGTTAGTAGTATATCATCGGCAAACAACATAACCTTGGAGTTAAATTTATTATGAATACTTAAGCCTTCAATTTTTGAGTCACTGCGTATTGTAATTGCAAATAGCTCTATTGATAAGGCAAAAAGAATGGGAGACATAGGACAACCTTGTTTAGTGCCTTTAGTTATTTTGAAAGCTTCTGATGTAAATGGACCTAATTTTACATAGGCCAAATTATCTTTATATATATTCTTTATCATATTAATAAAATTTAGAGGAAACTCAAAAAGTTCTAGAATTCTAAATAAGTAGCCCCAATTCACTGAATCAAATGCTTTTTCTATATCTAGCGTGATTATGAGAGCCTCTATATTATCTCTATTTAATATTTCAATAATGGTTAGGATTCTTTGTATATTGTTGTAAGCATGTCTGCCATAGATGAAGCCTGTTTGGTCCTCATTTATGATTTGAGTCAAGGATTTTTTAATTCTATTGACTAATATAGACATAAACAATTTGTAATCGTTATTAAGTAGAGAAATCGGTCTATAAGAGCTACAATGGGAGGGGTCCTTGTTCTCTTTTTTATTGGAGTAATTAATGAATATCGCCAGGAAGGTGGAATTATGTTTTGAGCTTGAATTTCATTTAGAGACTTATGAAGTAAAGAAATTGCAGAATTTGGGAATATCTTGTATAATTCCATTATTATTCCATCTATTCCTGGGGCTTTATTATTTTTACTCTCCTTAATTTTGTCATTTATTTCCTTGAGGGAAATGCGTTTTCAATATCAATTTTTAATTTTTCAGGTAATCTATTTATTATAGGATTGCTAATTTTGACTCTATTAAAATAGTATTGTCTTTATTGTTTCCAAAATGATTAGTATAATGAAATTTAAAAGCTTCTAGGATATCATTTATGTCTGATACTTTTTATTACCTTTTCCTTCATGTATAATATTTGTAATATTGTTTTCTATATTTTGCTTCTTTATTCTCATTGCTAAGTTATGTAAGTGTTTTGGAGATGTTGAAAGTGAACTAAATTTTAGTTTTTCCAAAGCCAAATTAGTCTTATGAGTTAAAATTTCATTATATTTTTTATTTAAATCTTCAATTTCTTTTTTATTACCTGGGAATTCTTTCGTCAGAAGTATTTGTATTAATTTCTGTTATTTGTTTTTGGATACTGTGCAATTCTGATTCCCATTCTTTTGTTTTGTTTTTAAACCAAGATATGATCCTACCATATAAGAAGGCCTTTAGAGTGTCCCATATTATTATATTCTTTAGATCATCAGTAGAATTTATTTCTAAAAAATATTGAAGTTCTGAGTCTAGCCATGGTTTAAATTGTTTTAATTTAGTAATGTAAGTTGGTATTCTTGAGGCAAAATTTAGTCTTTTAAAATCTATTTGTAATTTAAGGATTAGGGCATTATGATCAGAGAGTGGGCATGGGATAATAGAAAATTTTATTATCTTCCTATTTAAGTCTGGGGATATAAAAATTTTATCTATTCTTGTTTTAGTATTAAAACGATAATCACTATGTGAGTATAATAATGAGTTCGATTCTTTGAAACTAAATGTATCAATTAATTTTAAGTTTTCTGTCCATTTCTTAAGGTATTTACCTGTGGAAGAGAGACGTAGGTTCCTCTTGTTGGTTGTCTCAGAACTATCTAGAATACAGTTAAAGTCTCCTCCTACTATTAGAATACCTTTATTTACCCTATTAATTAGCTCTATCTGCTTTTTAACTGTAGATAGTCCTATTCCAGGAATCCAATACACATTTACCAGTGTCCAAATTCTATTCTGAAATTTTATTATTACAATTGAAAGTAACCCTTCTTTATCCTCATAGTTGTAAATAATTTGTGGGTTAGTTACACTTTTCTTCCATAAAATTAAAGCTCCCCTAGTTTTTTTTTTTTTTTATATGAGGAGTGAGAGAGAATTAAGTAGTTATTAGGTATCCAGGTGAAGTTGTCATCAGTTTTAAAGTGGGATTCCTGTAGAAATATAACTTGCTCTCTGTAATTTTAGATATCGTAGTAAATTTGATCTTTTATAGTATTATTTAAGCCATTGACATTTAAAGACAACAATGTTATGTCTGTCATTTCTATAGGATATTATATTATAATTTTAAAAGAATACATTGGTAAAGAACTAATATTTATGAGGACTTGTGAAAACATATATGTTAATTTTCCCCTCTTTCCTCTGAGAAGAACACTGAAATGAACAAAACTGTTTCTTTGATAGTTTAACAAATGTTTCAGTTTGGGCCACTGAAAAAAATAAAAAGTGAAAAATATTGTAACAATATACTTTATTTGACTGAAAAATAACTTTACTACATAGTTCCACAAACATGAAGTGCACAGCACTTCTAATCTGATTGATCTGATAAGATCAAACAGATTTTCCCTCAACGTCGACAATCGCATGGAAAAGGATATTCAAAGTTGAGCTCCATTAATTGGATCCTGAAGATATCTTAAAATATTAATGTTTGATGAAAGAGTGTATCATGCATTAGTACTATGTTCCTTGCTAAATCAACTCAATAAAGTAATTAATCTTTTACTAGAAGTTTGTACTTATACTAGAGTTAATGTTACTTTTTTAATGAATGTTCTAAGTAGATGTCTATTACAGCTGAAGTAAATATTTCAGCTTTTCTACCCTCTATAAATGTGATTATGTTACATGAAGTATGTCAGTTGACCTTCTCTTAACAGAGATAAAATGCATAATAATATATACATTTAGATCATATTTGCATTTATTTTGTTGAACTTCACATTTAAAACAGGTTATTAGTGTGACAGATAGTATTACTATCTTATAGGGACTAGTCCTCTTTTTTAATTCTTCTTTAATTACTATTCTAAGTAAATTCTATATAGCCTCTCTGTGTACACATGTATAAATATACTCCTATATCTACACCAAAACATTTTCACATATAAACACACATAAATATTAAATAATCTTAATGGGTTACCTAAAAATGTGTGCAATATAATTGAGAATTTGTGTGAGTACTCTTGAAAGGGTTGGTACCTTGTTACTGCTGGGATATGCCTATTTACTGACCTTATTAACCTTATTAGTAGATTAAGTGGCCCATCAAAAGATGCGTGGATATTGTGAATGAATATTCTTAATTCTTATCTCTAAATCTTACAGCAATTAGTGAAGAGTACCTATATCATTTAACTATATTATTTATGAAGTTTCTTAGGAGTGTGATGGGAGTACACAGCATTTCAGACTTGGGGTTGTTAAATATTCAGTAACAGGACTCAAGATTGTTCAATACTTGTTGTAACACATCTTAATACAGTTAATGATTTGAAATAACATGTGCATGTCACAAAGAATCCATGAATACATAAATACATGAATACATGGGCCTCACCTCATTCACCAAACCCATGTCCAATCCAATGTCAAAACAGTCAAGAACACTACACTGAGGGTAAAAGCACCTCAACCCCTAAACCCGTTAAATAACTAAACACTACTAAACCTACTATTCTAAAGCTACTAATATTCTCTAGTAATTTGTATAAAACTAAAGTAATTATATATAGCAACTCCAATATTGCCTTGCAGTGAGACAAGCATAGATTTACTGATCATTACTGGAGTGCCGTTAAATCTAAAATGCTGTGTAGTGGTTGACTATATCCTGCTTATTACTATACCTAGTATAAGTTCTGCTAACACTTCTATCAGGTATGGTGTGAGGAGGTATGTTATTACTATAGACTTGCACATTACCATCCCACACCATACATAACACTGTTACTGTTTCCAATAAATGAAAACCAAATCTCATACTTTCAAGAAGTCAATCTCAACCAACTAACACCCAACAAAACACAAGTTCAACAAATGAGGAGAGACCCAAATACATACATAGTGTACTGTTTATGTAAACATTTCTCTAAAACTTTATAAGAGCAGCTCATGGATGTGTCATAGTCTCCCAAAAAATGTATAGTGTGCACATAAATTACATTTGACCCTACCATATTTCCTTTCCTGTTTTTTCCCCATCTGTGACATAAAAGTGAAAAAAAAAAAAAAAACTGTTGATATTACTGTATCATTAGGAATCACCGTGAGCATTTATGGCATAGTGGTGTACCCATTAACTGTTAAGGTGAAGGGTAAATACAGCAGATTGTGCTTATCTTCAAAAATAATACAATTTATACATAGAAGTTAGCACTGCACTTATAACTGCAGAGAATGCACATAGCAAATATTGTTACGTAAATAGACATGTTTCCCAATTGCAGGATGTTTTGATTATAGCTTTATTTTATATTATTGGTGTTTTACTAATTCAATTTTAAGGTCCGTGTAGGTGAAATTTCGCCAAAATACCAAATAACAAAGTCAGTTCCACATTGCTGCAGGTTAATGCTAGTCCATTATACAGCTCACGATATTAACACTATTTACTAAATACTTGCAGTATAGGTTACAAACAAAGCAAATTCAGTCATTGCTAAAATTAGCACTAACTGCCAAAACTGAAAAAACTCTCATCAATTAGCTTGCTCTAGATTATTAAGCTGTAAAGGAAATTAAATTACCTATATGAGAGACAAAAAAAAAAAACAGGTAAAGAGGTGATATACTACCAACTGTTCATTACTGCATTCGGATGCTTGTAGGCATCTAAAAGCGGAATATTCAGAAGTATGCATGTATCATTCCTGCCAGGTACTGCATTTATAGGCATTTTTTAATTGATAAGTGGGTAAGCTTACCTGACCTAAAATGCCCTTTTACATGGATGACCCAAACGCAGTCTAAATAAGAAGTTCAGAGTCACACAGTAAGAAAATGGGAGCTATCAAAATCAAACCCTGAGCTACAGTCAGTAACTAATCATGGATACAATCTGGCAGCTCCACTACAATGATTAGTTGGGATTTTATCTCACTTTTAACAGACATAGCGCAGTTGAAAACTGAATTTATGTATTTGCTTGCATTAGTTAACTACACTGCCACACTTTTGGTATTTCTTGACAAGAAGAAAGTAACTAAATGGGCTTTTTATTTATTTATATATATATATATATATATATATATATATATATATATATATATATATATTTTTTTTTTTTCCCTTTATTTTAAACATGTGTAGCATACTTTTTCTTTATATGTTATACATCTACCTGTTCGTACTTTTGCTAAAATCTACTCAATTCTTGAACTACTCAGCTTCTGGAGAACAGATTAAAACATAAAGGGGCTAAGAAGTCAGGTCACAGTTAGTATTTTCATTGAATGTTCTAACTGACAAAAGACTCTGCAAAAGTGCTTGGCGCACCACTCGCAAAACTAATGCAGTGTTCTACAAGCCTCAGCTTATAGACATGTTTCTTAACTTATAATGGAATGTTGGGCTATATTAGTGAAGATATGAGGTGACAAAACTGACTAGAAAGCTCGAGGGTATACTATGAAGCAATAATAGTCTCCAACTGTCAATTAGAATGTTAAAACGCTAGAAGGCAATTTTCTGCCTTTTTTTTTTTTTTTCTTCTTCACTACTATTCACTTCTTCTTCACTACTATTCACTTCTTCTTCATTACTATTCACTTCTTCTTCACTACTATTCACTTCTTCTTCATTACTATTCACTTCTTCTTCATTACTATTCACTTCCTTCTTACTCTATACAACGCTCTCACATATTCCTGAAGAAATATTCAAGGAATGCCCTTTTTTTTAGACAGACTATAAAGAATTGGATTTAATTTAATAAAATTTTGCACAGTAACTATTAATCAATATGTTAATAACTTTATAATAATAGTGGCCTTTCATTTAAATGCTAATACTCTTGTGAGAGTTTAACTAAAGAAAGCTGTAACAGAAAAAAAAACACACAACTCTAGCATCTGAAGATTCTGTCAAACCACTACCATATTAATATGTTAACATACAGATTATGATACTTCCTAAATAAAGAGAAAACTAATTATGTGACTGAAGTGTAATGAAATTAAGGCTATGTATAAGAATCATACCTTAGTTAATGCTTTGAGAGAAATTGATTCATCAATGTTCTTAACATCAGTTTTTTGTTTTTTTTTCCTCACGTCCAAGTGTTTTTTCCCGAGGTTCTCTTTAAGGAGGTTGAATTTGACCAGTCCATTTCATCTGGTAGTAGGATTATATTGTTGTTTTTAATGAAGGAAGTGGCTTCTTCAATGGTGTTGAATGATCTCATGTCATTACTATGCTGAATTCTAATTTTGGCAGGATATGCAAGCTGTGCCTTTATTTTGTTTTGTTTTAAGAATTTCACTAAGGGCCATGTTTTCTTTCTTAGTTCCAAGAGTCTTGGTGAATAGTCATTATCAAATCTTATTTGGGATAGCTTGTAAATGACTGGGTTTTTCTCCATGCAGTTCTCAATATCAGTTCCTTGTCCATAAATGACAGAAATTTAACCACTATAGATCTTGGAAAGATTTAGTTGAGGCAGAAAGTGGTTTTCCGATGGCTCTGTGTGCTCTTTCGATTCCATAAGACAAGCCTTCTTTCAGCCCTAAGATTTCAGGTAGCCATGAATTCAAGAATGAAATGATGTCTTCCCCCTCGGTCTTCTCCGGGACTCCAAAAATTCTTATGTTTGTTCTTCTTTCCCTATTCTCCATATCATCTATTTTGTTTATTAGCCAAGTATTCTGTTGTAATAGAAATTCACTATGAAGCTCTTCTTCTTTTAGCCTTCCATCAATATCATTTAGAGATGACTCAATGTCAGTTATTTTTAATTGTTGTTGCTGCAGAATTTCCTTAAAGACTTCAGTTTGTTTTTGGCAACTATCTTTAAGGTTTTCTAGGTTTTCAGTAAACCTGTCCATCTTCAGAGATAAGTCTTGAAGAGTAGTTGATATCAGTTGGATTTCTTTCTTCAGAGAAGAGTCTGAGTGAGAATTATTAGAGTTACTCATTACTAGACAGCTTAGTTAGTCTTCAGGTTTTTTTGACAGGAAAATTTCGGAATTTCTTCTCCAAAGTTGGTAATTCTATTGTTAATAGTTTCACATATAAGATTTATCAAAAATTACTTAGTAATAATAAGATTTTCCTGTTATTTCTAGTATAAATATAAGGAGCTCAAAAACTTGCTGCTATCAGTTAGGCATTAGGCTCTGCCCCCCCATCTAATATATTTGTGATAATGGACTTACATCATTTCTGGAACCTGGGGGAATGGACCCTGTGATGTCACTGAATGAATGGATGGTAAGGTGCAAATAAATTCTGAAAAGGGCATAAAGCCATTACAGAACATGCGTGCGCATGCCCCCCCCACACACACACACACACACACACACACACACACACACACACACACACACACACACACACACACACACACACACACACACACACACACAGACACACACTGACTCACTCACTAATACAGACTCACTAACACATAGCTCAAACTCTTATACGGAGTTAGGAGAGTTGACAAATTCACCAATGCTCCTTCTCTGGGATATGGAAGTAAACTAATGTATCTGGTGCAGACCCACACTGACCCAGGTAGGATGGTTGTTGATTGTATAAATTCTTTAAGTAGAACATCCAGTATACTGCACAGTTAGACTGCTAAATTATTGCATGCAATATTTTCAGCTTGGTTTCAGAATAAAGTGTTAAATAGAACAGGATGTCAGTGAAGTCATTATTTTATTTGCATCTTACTGAAAATGTATGTGAATAACATAATGTCTGTCAGAGTGGCAGCCGTTATGGAGTAATCCACAGCTATATTTGCCTGATACCCAGATAAAGAGAGCTAGGGAATGGTAACAGTTGCCCGAAACATGTTGGCAAGATAATACTGTTTCAGGAACATAATAGTGGTGGTGCTGCGGTAGCTTTGTCGCCTCACAGTAAGACGTTGTCCTGTTCAATTCTCTGCTGGAGCATCTTCTGTGTGGAGACATGCATGAATGGGCCTACCTTCATTGAAGGTTGTGCATCAGAGCTGGCAACTCGGCATGTAAAAATCTACTGCCGATCATTAGCGGACAGGAGTTCCGCTGTCGCAACCCCTAACCGGGAAAAGCCAAAAGACACAACAACAGTATATAGTGCTTTGGAGAGTTGGATTCCACAGGTGATAATAGCTTTTAGTTATATTGAGCAAAATCCTTGAAAGGTAAGACACCTTTGATCATTATAAGTAAAAAACTAAGAGCTGTCATAAAATCATCCAAGGCAAATTTTGAGAGAAAAATCGCCAAGGACTCTAAAGACAATCATAAGGCCTTCTTTAGCTATGTTAGAAACCTAGGAGGAAACTCCCAGATATGCTCAGAATTAGTTCAAAATGATGTGAAAATTACTGAACCTACACACATTGCTAACATACTGGCTGACAGGTTCAGTGCAAACTTCTCCCCTAAAGGAGAGATATCTATCCAGAGGATTGTAGCCCCAAACATCTCCAACGCCCAGGTGAATTAAACCCACAGTTAGGACAGCTGTTTAATCTTAGCCTCACCTCAGGATCCAAGGGTACTGTGGTCCCACTTCATAACCACAGACCTTGACAAGCCTTATCTGCAAAGCCATGGAGAGGATCATAATGGAACTCATAAATAAAGACATAGGGAACTTGCAAACTTTGGATCTAACCCAGTTTAGCTTTGTCAAAGGCAGATCCTGCCTCTTAAACTTGGTTGACTTTTTCGAGACAGTCACCAAGGCCATTGATGAGGGAAAGGCAGTCCATACAGCCTACCTCGACCTGGCAAAGGCCTTCGACACAATACCCCACTCAGGTATCATCGAAAAACTCATCAGCTTGAATGTAAACCCATACATCACAAGATGGGTTGCAAACTGGCTAAGCGACAGAACCCACAGGGTCAGAGTTGCTGGAGCCATGTCAGACTCAAAGCCTGTCACAAGTGGTGTCCCACAGGACTCAGTCCTGGGTCCACTCTTGTTCGGCATCTACTTTTCTGAAGTACAAGCAAACACAGGAGGGTTATGGCTGACAAAGTTTGCAGATGACTGCAAACTAGTCGAAAAACATCTGACACAGATATCCTCCAGAAGGGCCTCACAGAAACAGATAACTGGTGCCAGAGCCATGGCCTGAAGTTAAGCGCCAAAAATGCATAGTCATACCGGAAAAACAAGGTTACCCTAGCTACCATATAGGTGACAATCCACTGAGCACAGAAAAAGTCATCAGGGATCTGGGGACCCAAGTTGACAGTAGTCTTTGACACTCATGTTGCTAAAGTAGTTAGGAAAACCTTCTATATCGCCCACCTGATCATGAAGGGATTCACATCTAGATCAAGGGAGGTCATCGTCCCCTGTACTCATCACTCATTAGACCTATGATTGAGTACAATGCCCGGAATGTATCTGACCAGACACCTGATGCAGCTTGAAAGGCCCCAAAAGTTCCTCACCAAAAGGATAAAGGGTCTCAAAATATGTCTTATGCTGCCCGACTGAAAGAACTCCAGCTTTATTCAGTCTCATACCGCTGCTCAGAGGTGACCTGTGCCTGACATATAAGGCCATGTCAAACCCAGATTTGATGAATATGCTTCACCTCAAAAATCTAGATCCCTCAGAACCACAAGGGCGGAGACTTAAACCTTGACATGGTTATAAATAGAACGTGCTGGAGGGACAGATTCATCACCCAGAGACTCCTATGCTGTGGAACAAAATCCCGGTACATGTGAGGCAGAGCACCTCGCTGGCCTTGTTCAAGAGGAATCTTGACCAATGGATGGGAGATCGATATACCCAGGGATTACTTCAGTGTCACTGCTTGACAGAGGCACAGAAAAATGATAGGCATAGTTTTTATTCAAACTAAAGGGGTGGCGAAAGCCACATAACTATGGGCTAGGCTTATAAATGCCCTTGGGCAGATAGCCTAGTATGAACCTATGAACCTATGAGAGTACACAGCAGGATGTACCAAATTTAAAAAGCAGGATTTTTCTTTAGGGCAATAAATATTTGTAAATCAAAAACAAGTAGACCAAATATGGAGAGGAGAAATAAGGTGTTTTAAAAGGAAATTTATTTCACTCCAAGATGATTTCAATTCTGCTGAGGTTAAGCATAAATAAAGTTAAAATAGCTTCTGTCTCACAATACTAAGTAAACCAGGACACCATCAGAAATAATCCAAGTGTCCACAAACAAAAATTTTATAGCTTCCAACCCAAATCACATGATCTCTAAAGTACAACATTACTTGGATTCAGTGGTTATTTTTCCTCTACATATTTGGTGCATTCATTTTTGGTTTAGATTTTTATAGTACACCTATACCACATTTTGAAGCAGAATAACATATCTGACTGCGCTGGATAACTCTTTCAAGAACTGATTTATTATTGAAATAATTCCTCTAATATTCAAGTTCTGGGTTTATTTTGTGGAACATGTGAACAGTAACTACCTTTGAGAAATAGTGAAAGAGTAATGACATATATGTAACAGTAGACACTATCATTGTGAAATGTGTGTTGGCTTGTGGGAAATGTGGGAATAAGAAGGAAGGCTTCTAATCTGGGTACTTACAGAGAAGGATGACGTCTGTAGAAGTAAGTGAGCAGTGAACTTGGGGAGCAAAAAATCTAGTGCTAAGAATGACTTGGGTTGTGGTTATATGACTTGGGATGTATGGGATTTGAATGAACTCATTAGGGAAACTAACTTCAACACTGAAGGCTATGATACTGTGGCACTAACATGTCAACCTTATACACTTTAGTGATATAATGTTAATGATATTTAATAAAGAACCATATTGGCCATTTTAAAGTTTATACAGTTACAAACTCAGCAATTTTTTTAGACACTGCAAAAATCATTATGCACTAGTTTTACTTAGGAAAGGCAGCTATGAATAAACTCTCTTTACAGGAGACCTGTGCGGTTGGTATTCTTACTATGAGCCATAAAAAAAAAACATAATAATGCATAATTATCTGCAGATCACACAGGTGTCTATAAATCGCAGGTCTTTTACATGCTGATGTATACTAATATATTTTACCAGTGGTCTGAAGTTTCTTATTCAGCTAAATTGCCCCATAGCAATTCAGTGTTAAAGGCAATTATGATTCCTTTAATTTTCTTTTCAATTACTTCTGTTTAATTAAAAATCTTTTCACTTGCATTAGTAGCCATCAGCGTTGTAAATTTTAAAGTCTACAGCTGTTGTACAATAACATCAGGTCTGTAGGGAACACACCTGCAAGAATTATATTCTAAAAGTGTTTAAAGATGACAGATAATATGAAAATCAGTTTGGAAGAAGCAATATGTTTATTTTATTTTTCATGTTTATTTGCGTGTTGGTTTGTTATTTATTTAAATCATAAATGATATTCCTGTGATTATATCTGTGGGCATTGCCCTAAATAAGTGGTATCATATTATGTGCTCAGTTATGCTTGTTGCTATGAAAGTTGTTTTTTTTTTTCAGTGCTTCAGCTAGGAAAGATACTTAAAATGCTTCTGTCATGTGTTCATGCTTCTGGAAATGGTGACTACTAGGAAAGTAATATGCTGTGTGCTATCATAGTGTATTTTCATTTCATACCAAATTGTTGGGAATTCTGTCAAAGAAATCAGTTCATCCTCACATCAACAAGGGCATTTTAATCACTTCTATTATGACCCACTTTCAAAATATTTATAGCAATTAGTTCAGCCTGCCTATGGGCAATAGAGAAACTTCTTTTGTATCACATCTCATCTAATGTACTTACACACATGCTGATAGAAAGGAGTTAGGTTCATCTAAGTGACACAGATTCCAGCACTAAAAGTCATTAGGGGGATTCAATAAACCCTACACAGTCATTTTCCACAGTGTGCATGTTGTAGCAATGAAATTCAGATTCAGTAAGCATTGTGTATAGACGCGCACCTATGCCCAAATAAGGTAAATACCACAGCATGCTAAGTGGAGCATAAGCACTCAAACTGCATGCTAATCAACCAGACCAAGATTGTGGAGCTATTCAAATAGCTATAAAGCAACTGTGTAGACTCCTTGGTGTTTTTTTCCTGAAAATTCCAAAACTTTTGGAATACAGCCATGGAAGGGAGTCTACACAGATAGAATGTTATGGGCTGCTGCTCTTTTAATTCATTTGTATGTGCTACAGGCTAAAGTCAATACTGCTGCTGCCAATAGGCCTAGGTCAAAAAGGAGAAGAGTCTTCATGCCCCATTTAACTTTTCACAACCTGCATGATGTGGAAATTGTAGAGTTCTACAGGGTAGACAGGGACACACTACAGGAACTCTTTGACCTCTGCCATTCTCAACTAAGAGCTAGAGCCAACTGAGGGTAACCCATCCGAGTGGAGACAAAGGTATGTGCAGCCCTTAGAATCTTAGCTACAGGTACCTTTCAGAGACCAATGTGGACATGCCGGGGATGTCACAGGCATCAGCATCCAGGATCCTCCACCAAGTCCTGAATGCTATGCTCCAACATGCCAGTGACCGCATATATTTGCCTCATGGTTCTGAGGAGTGTTATTTCAACCTTTCTGTGGCAACAGGTGTAAGTGTAGCACTGCCATACACAAGAGCACGGGTTCGAATGTAGGCTATTCCATACACTTTTACTGTTGCTCCACTTCCCATTATAGTTACTCTCATATATAACACCTCAGATAGTGCAGCTAATATTAATTATATGAATGAGGCCTAAGACAGCAGTAATGTGTCAGTTATTTATTTATGTATCTATGTATTATCATGTTTATTATCAGATGTATGACTGCAGGTATACTGAGTACTATTTTCCTGTAAGTATAATTCTGCTGTCTGGACTGGCATGGGCTTCACATTTGCCTAACACATATACACAACCGCCTGCATGTCCAATTAACTTGGAATTTTAATTGCAATTATGTAACGTCAAAGTGCTGCTCTCCACTTACCATCACGCAAATGCATTGCTTCGAGGTGTACATCGCTGAGTAATGTCATTGCACAATGGTAAGCGGAGAGCAACAGTTTCAAACAGTGTATGCACACCAGTAAAAGTGATAACTGGAATTGGTGGAAGGCACCAGTCTCCATTGTTCTAGATCCATGGCAGACATGGTAGGTTTTTGTGGAGTAGGTGCCACGTTTGGGCACAGAGGTGGGGTGCCCAGGAGCCAAGGCTTTTTGTTGGACTGCAAGTTAAGCGCCACAGCCAAAAGCTTCTGCAGGGGGACTATTCTAGCTCCCAGTATATGTCTGAGGTTTGGGATAGTTACTCCCAGGCTGTATCCAGTGCCACTGGTATCACACATACTAGAGAGCAATGTAGGCATCATTATAAAGATCGACAGAGGAAGAAGAGGGATACACTCAACTGTTAGATTGAGGAATTTAATACTGAGGACATCTCACACCCATGTAAGTATCACCTGCAGAGAGTACTTTTAAGACTTAGAAAGCTGAATATAGGCAAGACTGGTATCCTTAATGGTCTTCTGTTCTGCTCTCTTTTTTTTTCCAAAGCTGCCAATGCTTGTGAGTGCAATTTCTGAATCCACAGGGCTAGATTACTGAGGATGAGGCAAGCGGTATGTATACAGCAGAAGAGTACTGTTATTGTAGCATTAAAAGTTAAAGATAGCTTTTTTGGTACTTTATAGGGTGGTATCAAATTGAGCATACATATCTCAAATGTAAAAGCAAGTATGCATGCATAAGTCTGTAGAACAAACCAATGCAAAGTTCCTATAATCACAGCTGCACAGGTAAAAAACACACTCTCCAAAGCCATGAACACAGCATCCATGGGACCTGACAATATCCCAGGCTGCATTCTACATGAACTGCAGAATGAACTGGCACCCTACCTAAGTATCATGTTCAATCATAGCCTCACCTCAGGCTTTTTACCCACTGAATGGCACACCATGATGGTTATCCCACTCCACAAAGGGGGAGCCATGACGGACCCTGGGAACTACCACCCCATTAGCCTGACGAGCCTGGTCTGCAAGGCCATGGAACGTATCATCGTGGAAGTCATAAACAAAGACATTGGTAATCTCCAAACTCTGGACACTACCCAGCTTGGATTTGTAAAAGGCAGATCATGTCTCCTAAACCTGATTGACTTCTTTGAAGCAGTCACCAAAGCCATAGATGAGGGTAAAATGGTTCACACAGCTTATCCAGATCTCGCCAAGGCTTTCGACACCATCCCCCACTCTGGAATTATAGATAAGCTCACTAAACTAGGTATAAATCCCTGTCACAAGATGGGTTGCCAACTGGCTCACGGACAGAACCCACACTGTGAAAGTAGCGGATTCCAAATCCGACATCAGACCAGTGACAAGTGGAGTACCACAGGGTTCAGTCCTGGGTCCTCTCCTGTTTGGTATCTACTTCTCTGAAGTGCAGGCCAACACAGAAGGTCTTTGGCTAACAACGTTTGCAGATGACTGCAAACTAGGAGCCATAATCGAAACTCCTAACGATGTGGACAAACTACAAAAGGGCCTCACTGAGACAGATATCTGGTGTCAAAGCCATGGCCAGAAGCTCAATGCCAAAAAGTGTATTGTCATCCCCTTTGGTAAAAACTCTGTACCCATGAACTACCACATAGCTGGTAGTCTACTTAATGCCGAAAATGTAATAAGAGACTTTGGGACACAGGTGGACAGTAGTCTCTCCTTTGATAATCACATCGCCACAGTGGTCAGGAAATCCTTTTACGTGGCTCATCTCATCACAAAAGGATTCTCATCCAAAAAAAAAGAGGTCATTGTTCCCCTCTACTCATCACTCATTAGACCCATTATAGAGTACAATGACCCTTTTGGTATATACCTCACAAGACAGCTACAACAACTGGAAATACCACAGAAATACCTCAAAAAGAGACAAAGAGGATTACTGGCCTCAAACAGATGCCCTATGCAGACAGTCTCAAAAACCTACAGCTTTACTCCATCGCATATCACCTACTCAGGGGTGATCTCTGCCTAACATACAAAGCTATGTCAAACCCAGAGCTGTTGGACATGCTCCACTTAAAGAAATCCCAATCCCTCCGAGCTACATGCTCTAGGGACCTAAACCTTGTCACCACAATAAACAGAACATGCTGGAGGGATAGATTCCTGTCCCAGAGACTTCCCATACTCTGGAACAGACTACCTATCTATGTCAAACAGAGCTCCTCATTAGCACTCTTCAAGAAAAATCTTGATGATTGGATGGGAAATGGGAAATTCACCCCGGGGATCACTTCTGTGGCTCTGCTCGACAGGGGCACAGGAAAATAATTTTCTTGGGTGGCGAAAGCCAGGGTACATTTTTTGGCTAGGCTTGTATGGGCCCTAAGGCCGATAGCCTAGTACCTACCTATGAACCTATGAACCTAAGAGTGCACTATTAGATTTTAGCATGAGGTTGTGTGTTCAAATACCACACTTCCCAAATATACAATGTGTAATTTTTTTTATTTTTATTTTATTCTCTTTTATGAATATTTTTAAATTTCATTTTTATGTAATTTTATTTTATTGTAAAAAATAATTTTTATTTTATTTAATTTTTTTTTTTATTTTATTATGTATTGTCAAAATGTGTCCATGTCATTCATGTATATCACATCACTAAATGCTCCATAGCATACTGTAGTAGGGTAGCCTATCTTAAAGAATCTGCCTGCTCCTGTCTCCACCGGCTTCAGTACCAATGCCCAGCAT
This sequence comes from Protopterus annectens, assembly GCF_019279795.1. NCBI lineage: Eukaryota > Metazoa > Chordata > Ceratodontiformes > Protopteridae > Protopterus > Protopterus annectens. The sequence goes on along the minus strand of NC_056739.1, from coordinate 1,892,069,268 downwards.
GTTTTGGAGCCAACTTGGCAGCACTGCCTCTGCTGCTGCACTACTTGCACCCTCAGGTAGTCCTGCCTGAGAGGCTGGTGCAGTGGTACCCTCTGGGGCAGTACCACAGGTGGTGATTTTATCACCCTCACCGAGTTGCCAGGGATTGTGCATAGGGTTGTGTGCCATGCTGTTGGTGCAAGCCTATGCCAGCTGGAGAGGCTGCTCTCACTTATTTTGCATAGTACTAGAAGGAGGAGAAGGAGATGTCAAGCACTCCGGCCAATTACAGAGTGAGGTGACAGCGATGACATTCCAGTGGGTGATGACTCGATTCTCACTGTCACCCAGCTTGATGACTGTGGGTTCAGGATGTTCCCACCCTCACCCAATCATGGTGTCCCCCAATGGCTTGGTCCATCACTGTACCTATCTTTTGTCTTGCTTGTCTGCAATTGCTTCCTCATCTACCCAACATATCTGACCAAGACATACCTACATCCATTCCCCAACATTGCTGTCTCTCTGATATAAAAAAAATGGGAAACTATCCCACAAAAAAAAAAATTGTCCCATACATAGCTGTCCATTTCATACATGTGTCTTCTTGACACACTTCATTCAGTCCAATTGGCTATACAACCTGATTGTGTTGTGGTCACCCCTCAGTTAATATTTTGCACATATTTTTTAGTTTACACTGTTAAAGAAATGGATAGCTATGTTTTTTTTCTGTCTCACTTCTGCAGATTCCTGTCCTGCTTTCCCTTTGTTCTCCCCTCCCACTTGCTCCCCATTTCACCACTTTCCTCTCTACCCCATTTTAGCACCTTTAATCTGATAAAAAAAATAGAACCACACACACCACACATAAGTTCCTGGAGAAACAAAGGATCCCTTCATTTTTTTGGTTCAGTGTTTGCACAGAGGTATGCATGGTGCACCAATGGTAAGTGGTGGCAACTAGGTGTGGTTACGCCTGTGCAATACTGCTTAACAGTGTTCTGCTATGCAAACACACAGCAACAAATCTCCTATAAAAAATTATGCCTTAGAATTATCAACCTGTAATGAAAAGTCTTTCAAAGTATTACATACACTTGTATTCAAACCCAGTACCATCTGGCCCAAAAAATGAAATTCATCACTGCTTTAACACATGCTGCTTCAGAGCCAGTTAAGCAGTAAGTGCATTTCATAGACTCAATACTAAATGTCAGACTTTAGAAATGCAGCTCATGTTTGTGCACTGTTTAATTATGCACAAACATGTTTATCTCACATGTGTAGGCACTTTGATATTCATTGCACAAACCTGCTGCTCACAGTGATATGGAGATGTACATATTATGCTGTTTACTGTGTATTTCCTGTGTATGGCATGAAATAACATGTGGAAAACAACGGAAGGCCTTACCTAACAATATGTCACATATTTATAATACATCTATGTGTTGATACCCCCATAAGCACTGCAACCCTGGAGTCTCAGTACTTTTTTCACACATATATCAACCACACTACAAAATGTAATATCAAATGTGTGCTATGCAATACACATCAGTCTGGTAACATGAACTATAACTATTGACCCATATGCCTATAAAGCCTTATCTGTAAGGCTAGGGATTTAATCAGCATTGACCATATCCACAGGGATATAGGTGACCTTCACCACACTTGACCCTACCCATTTTGTTTTTGTCAAGGGTAGATCTTGCTTATTGAACCTTCTGGACTTCTTGGATACTGATGCCAAAGACCTGGATGAGACATAATAGGACATACCACCTATGTTGACTTGTCAAAACACTTTAACACTATCCCCATTCGTGTGTCATACTGAAGATCTCCCATATGGGAATTAAGCCATGCAGTAGTAGAAGGATAGGCAGCTGGCTCACTGACATAACACACACTTCAAAGTTGGGGACTGCATTTCTACCACTAGATACTTACCATTAGAATAGCAAAAGGATCTGTTATGGGCCTCAACTGTTTGGAAACTACTTCCCTGAAGCACAGGCAACAGTATCTGGCTTATGGTTTACCAAGATTGCAGATGACTGGTAACTGGATGCACTAATATGTTGTCCCCTAATTATGGTAACATATTAAGGAAGGGGCCGCCATACACAAATGATTGGTGCCAAACTCATGGACTGAACCTTAAAGCATATAATAGCTCTTTGTCCCTTTGTCAGTTAAGTACCACAGCTAATTATGATATGCATAGCACACCTCTAAGCTCAAACACAGTGCTGTGAAACTTGGGAACACATGATAGCAATCTACAATTTCATCACTATCTGTCCATAGTGGTGACACACACATTCTGCATTGTGTACATCATACATAAGGACATCACATCCAAGACTAGGGTAGTAATACCTCTGCTGTACTCTACCCTTATCAGAGCACTAATTGAGTACATTGCTCCCTTCTGTATGCACCTCACCAGACACCAGCAGCAACTGGAGAAAATACAGAGTTGTGCAAGGGAGACTTCAGGGCCTCCAAACATGACATACATGGAAAGACTGAAAGACCTGTTGCTGTACTTAGTATCATGCAGGCTGCTGAGTAGTAACCTCCCTACCCTACAGAGCAGTCTAAAACCTTGCCCTACTGGAAATTCTGGATCTCAGCAAATCAAGTGGGCCAAAAATAACTTGGCCCAGGGTTCTCAACCTAGCCTGTGACATAAACAGAACCTGGTGGAGAGACCAATATATCATCCAATGACTCACACTCTTCTGCAATAGGCTTCCCCTGCCTGTGAAGCAGTGCTTCTCAATGACCCTGTTCAAGCTCAACCTTGACTACTGGTAGGGTGACTGTAAAGTCACCTCTGGGGTGGCAACTATGTCCTTCATGGACAGGGCCAGTTGCTCACAACATCACTCTGCTAACAATGACCATCCAACTATGCTCAATAAGGGCACTTGTGTTTTTATACAGCTAGGCTTCTAAATACCATAGGACCATTAGACTAGTAGCCTACTATGAATATATGAGGATATGAGCCGATGCAGACCTCCCAAAATTTTGTCTCCCACATGGCCTGCTCATGTCATCTACTATAATTCACCTGCATTCTTGCAAAAGTCAGACTTGTGCCATGGTGTTTGCATAAAGTACTGTACTCTATAGTCTGTGTTCTTAGGTAAGTATGGGTTCTGTTTTCACTGCAGTCAACTGGGCATGTGTGTCTCTAGACAGATGAGAAGTGGGTATACCACAATTACTTCTCCAATACCATGGATTGACAGTATTTTTATTCTTGCAAATGCCTACGCATCTATTTCCTGCATCCGACCCAACATCTTGATCCCTAGATGGCCTGTTGATGTCATTTACTATAAGTTCACCTGCAGTCTTGTAAAAGTGAGACTTATGCTGTGGTGCTTGGGTAAAGAACTGTGTTCTGTAGTCTGTATACTTCGATCGGTATTGGTTCTGTTCTCACTGCAGTCAACTGGGCGTGTGCATCTCTACACAGATGAGCAGAAGTGGGTATACCACAGTTACTCTCCAGTACCATGGATTGACAGAATTGTGATTCCTAGACATCCATTTTATACAGCCGACTCAACATCTTGTCTCTAACATGGCCTGCTAATGTCATCTACTATTTGTTCGCCTGCAGACTTGTAAAAGTCAGACTTGTGTCATAGAACTTAGATAAAGTACTGTCTTCTGTAGTCTGTGTACTTAGATACATAGGGGTTTTGTCACTGCAATTAACTGTGTGTGTGTGTGTGTGTGTGTGTGTGTGTGTGTGTGTGTGTGTGTGTGTGTGTGTGTGTGTGTGTGTGTGTGTGTATGTGTGTGTGTGTGTGTGTGTGTGTGTGTGTGTGTGTGTGTGTGTGTGCGTGTGTGTGTGAGCTCTTGCTTGACATTACAGGGAGCATTTTACTCCAGCATGTGGGACATTGTTATATTCTCAACATACACTGCTCATGTCATCAGCTATAAAGTGTTGCCTGACAGATTCCAGGTCAGACTTGTGCCATGGTGCTTGAGTAAAGTACTGAGTTCTGTAGTCTATGTAGCCAGATAGGGAGGGGTTCTATTTTCACTATAATAACAGGGTGTGCATGTGCAAGAGCTGTGGCTTGACATTACAGACAGCATTCTACATTAACATGTGGGACACTGTTATATTCCCCTCAGCAGACACTGCTGATGTCATCAGCTATTAAATGTTGTCTAACACACTCCAAGTCAGACTTGTGCCATGGTGCTTGTGTAAAGTACCAATTTCTGTAGTCTGCATAGTTAGGATCATAGGATCAAAGGAATTTACTAAGCTATTGGGTCTGAAGCACTTATAAGCCTAGCCAAGAGTTCAGCCCATGTTAAGGCATGTCAGTACCCAAAGCCACTGTCCAGCAGGGACACAGGTGGAATCCCAGGGGGTGTATTTTTTGTTTCCCATCTAGTTATCCAGGTTGCTCTTAAAAAGAGATAATGAGGTACTCTGCTTGACATGGAGAATGTGTCTATTCCACAGATGGAGGTGTCTCTGGGAAACAAATCTGTCCTGCCAACAAGTCCTATTGATCTCACAGACCAGATTGAGGTCACGCATGCAGGTTACTTGAGTGGAGCTTGACTTGAAGATATGCAACAGGCCTATCAAGATGGTGACTGGGATTGCTTCATATGCCAGACAGAGGTCACCTCTGAGGAGTCTGTATGAAACTGAGTAGAGGGACAGGGCTTTTAGCTTATCTGTGTAGGGTAGATGTTTGAGGCCCTGGATTCTCCTGGTGAGGAACCTCTGTGATATCTCCAGCTGCTGCATGTGCTTTGCAAGGTACATGCTGAAGTGGGCATTGTATTCAATAATTGGCCTTATAAGGGAAGAATTCAGGGATGTTATGACCTCCTTGTCCCTGGATGAGATACCCTTACTTATGAGGTGGGCCATGTAGAAAGCTTTCCGTACAAGAGAAGCAACATAGTGGTCAGAAGTCAGGTTGCTATCAACCTGAGTGCCCAAATATCTCACGACTGATTGCATGCTTAGGACATTGTTATTCATGTGAAAATATGTGGGGATGTCACTCTCCCCAAAAAGGATGATGATGCAATTTTTAGCATTCAACTTGAGGACATGTTTCTGGCATTAGTCATTTGTTTGGGTGAGACCCTCTTGGAGGATGTCCCATCACTTGGAGAATTGATGACCATGCCCAGCTTGCAGTCATCTGCAAACTTGGTCAGCCATAGCCCACTATTTTTGGACTGCACCTCAGATAAGTATATACCAAATAACATAGGCCTCAAGACCGATCCCTGGGCTATGCCACTTGTTACAGGTATACTGCTTGAGGTGGTTTCCCCTATTTTGATTAGATGGGTTCTATCACTGAGCCAGTTTGCTACCCTTCTGGTAAAATATGGATTGATGCCTAGTTGAGAGAGTTTATCTATTATGCCTGAGTGGGGAATAGTGTCAAAGGCTTTGTCCAGGTCAAGGTAGGTGGTATGCACCATCTTCCCCTCATCCATAGCTTTGGTGACTGTCCCAAAGAAGTTGACTAGATTTAACAGACACGACCTCCCCTTGATAAAGCCAAACCTCAGATAGGTAGGGATTCTCTTCTCACTGCAGTCAACAGGCTGTGTGTGTGTGTGTATGAGCTGTGGCTTGACATTACAGAGTGCCTTTTACACCAGCATGTGGGACACTGTTATTACTATATTCTCCTCAGCAGGCAAGGCTGATGCCATCAGTTATATCAGATTTTTGGATATGCAGTACACCCACCAGGGCATGGTCAAACATGCTAGGCAGATGTCACCTCATCCTATACCAGACAGAATACAGTGACATGGCTTTAACTGAATCCACATACATCATGGCTTCATTTGTAGGCTCTGTGTTATCTTGCTGAGAAAGCCCTGTGGTCTGTCCAGCTGCTGCATGTGCCTGGAGAGCTACATGCCAAAGAGATCATGATACAATATTACTGATTTGATGCGGTTTGACTACAGTGCTGTCAAAGAATTAACATCTGCATATGATGGCATGACATATGATGTGCACAACATAGGCTTTCGATACAAGTGTGGAACTTGGTGGTCAGTGTTCAGACTGCTATCAGCATGTGCTCCCAGTGCTGGCATCCTTTAGTGAACAACATAAAAAAGACATGTTTCTGTATTTAGTTGTAGATCATGTGCCTTTGTCCCCATTCATTTGTCTGTGTTAGCTCCTCCTGTACTATGTTATCATTATTGGTGGACTCAATGACTACATCCAATATGCAAGAATCAGAAAATTTTGTAAGATAAAGGCCATATGCTTTAGCCTGAACTATCAAGAAATAAAGTCAAAACAGTGAAGGGCCAAGCACACATCCCTGGAGTTTGCCAATGGTGATGGCCCAACTGGTACAGATTGAGTCACCAACTTTCACACTTTGTGTTCTGTTGGTGAGCCAATTGGTTATCCATCTAGTGATGTAAGGGTTAATCCCCAGCTGGGAGGGTTTTTCAATGATATCTGCATGGGGTATTATGTCAAAACCCTAGAGCATATCACAATAGGCAATATGCACTGTTTTACCTTCATCCAGGTCTATAACAATTAAGCAATGGCCTGTGACAATATCACAGATCACCTATGGTGTGACTCACAACATACACTTTCCTGATATGGTTGAATATACACTTCAACACACCCTCCACATGGGCTATATTCCCATACAAGGGTGTGCATCAACATGTATCCATCTGAGATTAGAGGGGATAGCATCTGATGCATGCATGTATAGACACATCCTGACTCTCCTTGACTATGTGAGGTGGACCAACATGTGATCATGGACCTCTTCTACATGTACACTTGTCATAATCTGTGTGCAGCAGGCCTGTGGTGAGTTGGTAATGCTACATAATATCTGTTACATCTAATAGATGTCCTCAAAGAGGCCATCAAGGGCATGCATGATGACAACAGTGTCTTCTTGTAGAACTTGACCAGGTCAAGACATTTGACACAAATCCACACTGAGGGATTCACTCAACACTGTCATATGTGGCTGTAAAGATCTATATAACCAAATGGGTAGAACAGGGTATCACATACATGGCATCTCACTATGTTTAAATGTGTAATGTGATCTATTTCTCAGGTCCAGTGATCAGGTCTCTACATCAGGGCTGTCTGCTAGGCCCTTTCCTGTCCATTAGTTAAGTGATGGACATCACAGATGACATACACATGCTGTGTCCACAGAGCTGCCTGAAGGACTACAGAATATGGGCAATCACTGACTCCAGCTGTGACATTACTATAATACAGACAGTAGCAACACATAATGAATACTCCTGCCAGAGGCATGACAACACCTAAACTGACAAGACAAATGGGGGATTTGTTAATTCAGGACATACCACCCAAGGGTAATGTGGACATCACACCCTATAATCAGACCAGTAAGTATGTGACCCATGTGCTGGGGTAGATGGTAAGTGGTACATTCACCAGCATGTGGTCACAGTGCTGACTACTCCCATGAATGTAACCCAAGTATGGATATGTGAAGGGCATCTACATCAGAGGCCATAATACCTTCATGGTTCTCAGCCTTCATCACACCACTAACTGTGTACAATGCATCCTTCTTCATATACCTCCCAACACATCTTCCAGTGATGTCTAACTGAAGTATATCACCTTTGTCCCAGTGAGCTGTCACACAGCTTATTGGCCATACCTAGGTATTCTTTCTGTGGAATATACATGGCTGTCTGATGGTGCAGAACAGCAATCAAGTTGTTACACCACATGCATGTATGCTATGTACTCTGCTTATGCACACAATGCATACATAGGTAATTGACAACATTAATGGCATGTATATCATTCATGACAGTGTGGATTGTGGCACATATATATGCCATGCACACAAAGCAAGTAGCCTGTATTGCCCATAATGTTGCATACTGGTATTGCAGTGTCCCTCCTAACACCTCCAGTAGATGTTACAGTGCCAGGACAGTGTGTGTGTAGTTACCCTCATAAAGTGTGTATGTATCATAATGGTTGTTCAAGTGTGTGTGTGTGTGTGTGTTTGTGCAGACTCATCTCTTAATCACTGTAAATGACATATGTTAAGTCAGAGGCGTGAATTGCTTGTGGTATTAGTCTGATATTGTCCATGATTGTAGCTGGTTCTTATAATGTTTTCCATGAGCTTTTACCTGTGCCCACCATGCTGCTGAGAGTGCACTCATATTCAGGCATATCAATTTGCACAGCTTCACAGTATGCACCCTAACCCAACTGTATGCCAGATCCCTAATAAATGTCCTCTGCATTATTCTTATACGGATGCTTATCTCACACCGACACCCTCCCCATTGTTACGTCACCTTGTGTGAAAGTCACATAAAACACATTTCCAATGTACAGTCCATACTGTACCATATAGATATGTAATTGGTGTTGCTGCTACAATCATCTTCCATTGATATCCCCTCCTCTGCTGTATGTTATGTAGTTTCATCTGTCCTTTTTCCCTCTGTTCATTCCTACCATTAACGTGTGTCTTCCTATTCAATACACACATGTCCCCTGAGTGTTCATTTTATATGGCAGTCCATGTCCCATTACAGATCATTTACACAGCTTCAGTACACATTGCCAGGAATGGGATACCACAATACTCTGCACTATAAGTACACTGTCCTGTACTGTGTTTGGGCCATAAACTTCACAGTCATTCATCTCAACTGTCCAGATATGCCGAGGATGTCCAGATGTTTTCTCAATCAAATTTATGGCTTTCTGCCATATCACTGGGATGATCTCAAGACTGATATGAGTCAATATTACATATACTTGAGGTCATACCTCTCAACTGTTCTGATTTTTGCAGAATGTCCACTTTTTATCTCACATTTATGATCTTTTCCTCATAACATATTGGTTTTCTGGCAAATCATTGGCATGTCATTACAGATTGAAGTCACAAACTGATGACAGACATTTGAGTTTCAAACTTCATGCTTTTCGGAAATTTCATGGTACTGCACAACCTATTATTCCTTCAACTTTCTAAGCTTGGAAGACCAATATTAAAAATACGTCCCTAGTTTTGGGCCTTTGTTCCCATTATTTATGACTTTGTCCAAATTTCTTGCTCTGAGAGGTTGAGAGAGTTTCACTCTAACACATTTTGATGTGACACCCATGTCAAATACATCCCTATTTCTGGTTATTTTTCCACTGTTTATGTTGGTCTTTGTGCAGATGTGTCGCACTAACAGATTGACAGCCATCTGTGAAGTTCTGGTGATCATTGTGGCATTCTGTGTAAATCTGCAGACCATAAGTGCTCTGCTTTACACAGAATTGATATCCACATTTGCTTACATGGTTTCCTGGCCTGCAACATTGTTGCCAGCCACAAAACCTAGCTTAGACACTCTGTGCACAATTGCTATGCATTGCTTGCTACCACTTGCTGCACACCATCACACAAACATGTAAATGCTGTGTAACCTTCACTCGGAGCCTACACAGAGTTTATTGAATCCCAGGGATTGTTTTTCTATTATTTCAGTTCTTCCTTTGCTCATACACCATTGAGCTGCCATTAAATCATTGCTGCTATTTCTTTATGGGAAGATGATAAAGGGGCTATATTGTATTTAATGATTTGGTATATTATTACTGAGTTGGCTATCTTCCAGTGGCCACATTTTCTCCTTTACTGTATCTTTCCTGTTTACCTCCAACACAATGCCCCACTTATACAGGTCAAGTCAGTGCCACCATATCTAGATTCATAGGTTATTATTAGGCTGTCTGCCCTTGAGGACCATTGTACATCTAGCCACATTTCTCATGTCAAAGGTAAAAATCAAACCTTGCACCTTGTATCTTTAAGGTAAGTACCATTACCATTATGTCAACTGCCAAATGTTGGCTTCTACTGTTTTCTATTTCTGTGTGCACTGGCAAACTCATGGGTGTAGTGCTCTTTAAGCAGTGTTGGTAGAAAAAAAACCTCTGTATCACATTCAGTCCTTTGACTCCTGACTCACGTGTATGAGAACGATAATGCCTTTGCAATTTTCTGATGTATCCGATAAGCTAAATAACAATTCCAAAATGTTACTAGAATTGAGATCATCATAATTACTAAAACAGGATGAATTATCCAATTTAATAATTTTGTTCCTAATTTTGACCATCCAGTAAATATGTTCCACCAATTGGGTGCTGTTTCAGATTCAGTTTATTTTGCTAAATGTGTTAATCTGTTACTCATGATTATACTATTTATTTCATGATGCAATATGCTATGATTTACAATTTGCAGATGTTCCTGTAACTGTTGTGACATTATAATTACCGTATACAAGGAATCTAATGACAGCATAATTTTAGGTGCAATAATCATTTCTGGATTCCATTGGTAAGATATGCTGACATGATAAACAGGTGTAAATACCTAAGTACTATTATACCAAGTTAAATGAGTAATATTTGTTAAACATCCACTAAAAGGTGTCCTTGTAATGAAATGTAAAGGCTGATTTGTTACCAAACATACAAATCATGGAGCAATTTCTATAAACATTTCAAAAGTAGGAGGGAATGTAGTCCATTTACATATGTTGACAGAATGCTGCAGAAAACATGGTTAATACACAATGGAATGCTGTCCACAGATCAGTCCATGTGTAGTGTCACTGCAATGTTCCAATTTATTAGTCTTGTTGTTGTTGTTGTAATTTCCCTCTATTTGTGGCATCCAGTACTGGGAAGGAATGAACTGGAGGTCCAAACACTAAAGGCAAAGCCAAAAACTGACACATAATCGTTAGGTTAATAACACTGAAATGCATCATTTGCCCTGAACAATAATTATAAGTACATTGAGTTTTATCAGGATAAAATTTCATCCAGTTATCACTTGGGACCCATCTACCAAATAATTGTTGCCAAGCATATACATTTCCTACTAGGGACCCATCTACCAAATAATTGTTGCCAAGCATATACATTTCCTATTAAAAGTTTTGTTTGGACATAGTTTTTCTGCATTTGCACATACAAAGATTGTAGAAAACACCTGGTCTAATTCACAAATGTTGTTACATTAATATCAAATTTTAAATTAACAAACAATGAATCATTAAATTGTGTTAAGAATTATTTTGCATAACTGACCATATGTCTTTGCGTATGCGTATTGTAGGATTCCACTGGGCCTGTAAATGTATAATTTGAGAGATATCTCCAATGTTTCAATGTCAACTGAATTCAATGTTCCCATTCCAGTACCTATGCCAGCCAACAATGTATCATACCAGGTTCATTTTCTTCTGCATTTTATAATATTTGAAAAAGTAATATTAAAATGTAATACAGTTTTCTGATGGGTTTGTTCCACCTTTTTACATGTCAAAGGGATTCTTATCATTTGGTCAAAATGTCCTCTAGGATTACTATTTAATGCAGTTATTTGTGAATCCCATGCATGTCAAATTGTGATTTAGATTGGGTTCATACAAAACAATATGGTGATATTTTGCATTTTAATTGTTTCATTATAAATATCAGTTCCATTCTGACAAGAGTGATAATTGTCTTTATACGTTTGACCATATTTACCACTGTAGAATTTTATGTCAGTTTCATTTTTAATTATCATGACTTGTCCTTCATCCAGTAACTGAATATATAAATGTTCTCTCCTTACTCTCTAAATGGTTCAGTTTTCTTCAAAAGTTAAATTAGCAATAGAGCATCCTTGTCTAGCAGGACAGGTTAAAGTTCCTTATATTCTATTTTGCATACTGTTAACCCATTCCCACTGAATCATCGTGGCGTTTTGCTGAGTGACATCTGTAGCAGGGGTCATAGATTCAACCAAACAGACTTCGCACAGTACACTGATGACGCAGACAATGAAGATCACATTCTTCAAAAGACTCTGAAAATCAGAGTAGAAGAATGTAATTATTCTCATAAATAACATTTACTTGCAGGCACATATTCCCATTTTTTCCCTGTCCTGGTTGCATCACTAAGATAGTAATATCCTTTCCCATTGCAATAACCTCGGCCTGGTGATTGAATATAAATGTTTGCGCCATTGTTCAGGTTTGCAGATCCAAACCCATTATCTCCTCTCACAGTGAAAGTAGTAGGAGCTGTACCTTTTGTTACAGTTCCCATATACATTAGCATAATAATCAGTTGAGCAATTCTATCTCCCTTTTGTATCAACAGATCAAAATCCCTACTATTTAGCAGTACTACTTTAATTTCACCTTGGTAATCAGCATCAATTACACCTCCCATTATGTGTATTCCTTTCCAGGCTAATCCTTCCCACATGAACCCTGTCCCTGCTCCTTCACTACTTCTCCCTACTCACTCCCCCCCAGCTACCCCCTTAACTCATTCACTCCAATAGAGCTCAGGAGGTTTGCACTGTAACTTCCAATGGGTGGAGCCTAAAGCTTTTGACAGAATCAAATTATGTCCTCAAACTTCAAATAAATGTTCATATTTTTGGAACCACAGGGGTTATGAAAGAAGTATAAATGACAAACTCTTCAGCACAAACTATTTTTATAGTGGCAGTATTCTTTAGGTCCTACATCTTAAAACTGAATTGTATAAGTCACAGTAAACACAATAATAGGGTTGCTACCTTTTTAAATGCCCAAAGTGTGACATTTTGGGTACAAATATCAGATTTTGCAGGCCAAAACATACCCATGGCCAGTCCAAAGGGCACAACTTCACTTTTTTGCCTTAATAAAAGCTTATTCTTGTAGCATTTTAGTTGCTTATTGTGTTTCTTATAGCATTTAGGTGTTTCAGATACAGAATTAACTGTTTTATGCAACTATTACATAAAATATAGGAAATAATTTTGTCCTAAAATCTCAAGACATTTGCAATTTTTACAATTTTTTTGCAGGACACAACTGCCCAAAGAGGGACTGTCCCTCACAAAGTGGGACAGGGGGTAACCCTACACAGTAACTATTACATTTGTAATATTGTATAAATAACTTACAATATCTCAGGAACCACTCAAGTTACACACCTACTGTCAGCAGCATTTTATTCATTTAGATGTGAGCTTTTATATGAGGCTAAGGAGTTCTGTCTGTTACTTGATTGCCGAGATATTTAGAAAAATGTGAAAGTTATATCTATATAACTTAATATCATTAAAACAATAGCCAGTATCTATTTACCTTCACTAGACAGAGGTCAAATATTAATGCAGTTCAGTTTGCCATTATATAAGCTTTAAGATGAAATCTTTTAAAAGCTTGGTACATAGTATGTTTTTGAAATTATTAGTGCAAAAATGAACAAGCAATGTTTGATGTCTTGAGGCATCAGTAGGATTTAACTGCAGATGCACCTGGAGGTGTCACTTGGATATAATGAGTTAAGTCAAAATGTTCTTTAAATAGCCCCAACATGACTTTTTCTGCTTCTATTTTTTTCTACTGTTACCTGTTATCCTCACTCTCTGTATTTCTTATTTTTTTAATTTTCTTTTCTTCTCTAATTATATATATGTTGCCAATCTTTTCTTATTTACATTATAGTATCAAGTTAATTTTCATGTGCTGTTGTAATGTAGAGCTTTTCTAATGTGCATTACTTTTGTATGTTAATTTTCTTGCATTGTAATCTGGAGCATTTCTCCTTGGGCCTCCGCTGAAATAGGGCATTTGCTCAGTCAGACTTCCCCAGTCAACAAATGTCAAATAAATAAATAATTAATAAAGAAAGAAAGAATACAGAATGAGGAGCAATCCATCCAAAATATTCTGGCGGTATCTGAACGTCTATTTAAGTTTCAATCAATTCAGTGTCTCTAAGTTTTAACCTGTGCATGTGCAATGCATGCAAATCTAAGCCTGCTGCTTCTGGGGTAGCCCTAAAGGGAGCTAATGCACCTTCCTTTATTTTCTAGTATATAACAGTGTCGGTCACTACGTAAAGATTTTATGTGTAATAACAGACTTATCATCCTTGTTAATGGAGTCTCACTCTCTGTAATCGGTCTATTGTTTAAGATTTCGGAAGCTGTGTTCTAGTCGTCCCTCCCAATTTCTTTAATTGTTCTTTTAATAATCCATTCATTCACTCTATTAAATCTGCAGCTTGAGAGTAATATGGTATATGAGACACCCATTCAATATTATGCTGTTTACTATAATCCTGTACCATTTTCCCTCTAAAGTATGAACCATTATCTGTTTGTATCTGCAGAGGAACACTGTAGTACAAAATAATCAAATCAGTTGTTCTTATAGTGTTTACCTGCATAGGTTTCCTACATGGATCAGCGAGCAGATACCTTGAATAAGTGTCTACTGCTGTACATGCATACTGACATCCTTTGCTAAAATGTAATGTTCCTATGTAATCAAGCTGCCAGATCTGTCCAGATAACATGCCCTTACCTAAATGTCATTCTACAATATGTGGTACTGGTCTATGTTGTATGTGCTGGGATATAAGGCATTGTGATATAACAGTTTTAATCACATCCATAAAAATCTAAATTCTCCTCATTTGTGCCCACCTGTAAGTGGCTTTTTCTTCCAAATGTCCGCATTTTTGATGAGTCCATTTCGCCATGCCAGATTGTTCTGTCACATTTTGGTCATTTTCTTAATCAACATCTGCCTCAGCAATTTTAGTATGCTCATATTTAACAGAAGTAAACCATCATTCTAAAGAATCAGTTGCACAGTGATCATCTATGTGATATACAGTAACAGCACTTTTTGGATAATATTTTCCATATTTGCTGCCTTAATCCCCCCCCTTTTCATTTGAATGAATATTCCAATTATTGTCCTGCCATGAAGGTAACCAAGTAGCTAAACCATTTGCCACTGACCAAGAATCAGTATAAATGTGACATGTTCCTGGTATCTCTTCCCTCAAAGTTTGAAAAACTGCATAAAGTTCAGTATACTGACTATTCTTACCATCCCCTGTAGTACTTAATAATGTGTTAGTAGTAAGATTATAAGATACAGCTTTCCAGCACCTCTTATTTCCTAAATATTTAGCTGAACCATCTGTAAACCAAGCATGTTGTCGTTGCTGTAATGATAACTGAGCAAAAGGTCGTCCCCATTTAACAGGACCTTCAATTACTGGAGTTGTTTCAAATAGCGATTGTGATTTTAATTCATCAGGCACAGGTATTTGAGCTATCTTTTCATGTAACATAGCCACCCCTCCTATGCCTGCCTTAGCTTGATCTTGAATGTACTATTTTCATTTTATTATACTACCTTCCTGTGCATGTCCTATCCAGTGTGTCTTAGGTGAACGCATCACCCATTGCATAATGGGAATCTCAGGTCTTAAAAGGACAGTATGTCCTATGGTCATTTGTTCAGTATCTACAAAAACCCAATAACAAGCTAGCAGTTATTTTTCCAAAGGAGTATACCTACTCCCTGCTTCAGGTAACTTCCTAGTCCAAAATCCTAAATGTACTCGTTTTGCACCTTGTTTCTGCCATAAACATCAGTTAGCATACTGGTACCTTTCCCTTCTGCATAGGCCATAAATCAAGGACCTGTTGTACTGCTCATTTAGCTCTTTCAAAGACTTGTTGTTAACTCTCCCAATTAAATTCATACTTCTTCCTGGTTACTTTATATAAAAGAGAAAGTATTTGATTTAAGTGCGGAATATGTTGTCTCCAGAACCCAAATAAACCAATAAACTGCTGTGCCTCCTTTTTATTTTGTGATGTGGGAAATTCTAAAATTTTCTGCCAAGCTTTTGGTAGAATTTCTCTGTGTTCATTATGCCATTCAATACCTAAAATTCTAATGGTTTGAGCTGGTCCCTGTAATTTAGCGAGGTTAACTTCCTACCCTTTTGATTTCATACGTTCAATTACCTTTTGTAATTGTTTTTACACTGTTTTTTTCATCTGTTCCCTGAATCAAAATATAATCTATGTAATGAGATATTTGAATAACTTTCAGGACCAGTATCTCATCAATATTTTCAGCTACTACCTCGATGACATATAGTTGGACTGTCCAAATAACCCTGAGGTGACCTAGTAAAAGTATACTGTCTTCCTTGCCATGTAAATGCAAATTGATCATAGTTCTTCTCAGATATTGGTATGGTAAAGAAAGTATTGACTAAATCAACTACAGCATACCATGTCCCTCATATTTCTGAATATTTTTAATCAATGTGATAGCATCAGGACAGCAGCAGTCAATGGAATAGTATGTTTATTCAACTAACGGTAATCTACTGTCATTCTCCATGAACCATCGCTTTTCTCTACTAGACAAATTGGGTTACTCCACGCTCAGATGGTTGTTTTTAAAAAACACTTGTATTTAATAAATCCTGGATAGTTTCCCCTGTCTCTTTATGTACCCCAGGAATACAATACTGTTTCATACTCACCACTTTGGGAGCAAGAGGCAATTCTACAAGCAGCATTTTGACATGTCCCGCTGTTACTGCTTTTACTGATATCTATGGTTTAACTTCAAACTGGTCACATCAGTAAGCTTTAAAGTTAACCCCTTCAAAATGTTAATTCCAATTATATACTCAGGAATAGGTACTACTAATACAGGATACTTTCTCTTTGGTAACTGGCCAATCTTTAATTCTAACATTGTTTGTACTGCTTGAGTTTGTTTTCTGCCCAGTCCTGTAATAGTGACTTGTTGCTCCTTAAATAATTTAGGATTTCCATAAATCAACGAGGCCTGTGCTCCAGCATCTACCAAGACTTGGACCCACTGCTCATTTTTATTTCACCAATAAATTACTAAATGTACATAAAGTTGTGCATCTCTTTGGGCCCAGCCACTAACTGGAGCTTGGCCGATGTCCTAATTAGAATGTGCATCAATTGCCTATGATAAATCAGGGTACAACTGTGATACAGGTGGGGCTGAAGAAGTCACTGGGGTACTTAAATTTGTATAATCTTCATCTTTTCCCTCTGACACTTGCATTTCCTGTTTTCCAGCATTCTTATTTCTGTTATTTAACCCTCTTTTTTATACATTTCCCACAACTTGGTGTGTAAATTCCATCAATTTGTTCTTTCTTGACTCTGTCTTGTAATACATCAATAAGCATGTCCTTTCAGGAGACTTGATTACTAATGTTATCTGTCTGCCCTCCTTATCTACTCTCTCTCTCTTACTTTCCCCACTGTCTCTGGGCCCCCAGTCTTCTAATTCTCCTAACTGTCTAATAAATTCAGTTACCTCTGAAATGGGGTTACCAGTTTGGTTAATTAATAGCATCATCATTACATGTTCATATGCTGATGGTGCAAGTTGAATGATCTTATTTTGCATGGCTACAGTAAGTCTGCATTGTATCAGTGCATTTGCCTGCCCTACAAAGACAACAGTTTTCATTTTGCTTCTTTTATTCTCTGAAATGCATCATTTAGACTACACCAAGGTTTATCATTAGCAAGCCAATCTGCTTCAGTAGAGTATTTCTTTTTACTTCCTTCTACTACAAGCTACAACAGTGGTCATATTATCATTAGTGTTTTCTCTAAAGTGCTCTTGTATTGTTTGATCAGATCTTAAGAGGCAGAATTTTGGAGAATCATGGCAATCTAGGTTAATGCTATCAGCCTCAGCTTCGTATAACCTAACTACCCATGATATCAAGGCTTCCCCTGGCATCTGCTTAAATCGATCCATTATGTCTTTTATCTCTTGTTGAGTTGACCATTATGATTACCAGGTGCAACCTGCAATCTTCTCCTAAGTATTGGTTTAGTTGTGAGATTATTGGGAACAATCTCATCTTAATCGGAATTAGAATGATCCGATGAATCTGAGGAAAACCAAATATCTCCATCCCAGATCCCAAGCTACCCCAGCCTTAGCAATACTCATATGCACTTTTTTCTTGTTAATTTTATCTCTTCTTTTTCTATATTTATACTGTACCACTCATAGCCGCCTTTTCAGCAACTTGCTGATATATATCTAACCTATCAACTAGTAACTTAGTTTACACTGTACCATTACTAGATGATTTTGTAAATCACTAATTTATTTTTCTAATTGTTTAATCTGACCATTTTTACAAAATGTTCTTGTTGCTACCGGTATGCAGATAGAAGGATCTAGCCCCATTGCAACTCCTTCCCTTTTTCAAGGGAAACCTTTTGCAAAAATGTGACCACAGCTTCTGGCTCTGCATCTTTTAAACTCACTTCCAAATTTTCACTTGATCCTACCCCATGCGACCACTCAGTGGCCAGCATCCCATAGGGAGCAGATTCCCATCCCAGAATTTCTTAATTGCCTAAACACAAATTCTTAGCAGGACAGAAATGATCAAGTCAAAGAATTTTCATTACAATGGACAAAGCTTTATTAGACAAAACACTCTTACACTTCTATATCAGCAAGCATTAATAGTAATATCAAACCAGTTATATTGCTAAGTCAGGCAATCATTAATATTAATATCAAACCAGCTATACTTCTATGTCAGGCAAACATTAATATTAATATCAAAGAATAAAAAAAGTCAATGCATCACTGATGTAGTACGAGACTTCATCCTAGTCCAGAATTTGACTGGGAAGCCATGTTGCGGTCAAGTAGGAGACTCTATTGGGAAAGTCCTGGGCAGTGTGTCTACTCCACAGGTGAGTCTTCTACCAACCAACAGAGAGTCCTGGTTTTTATACCCTAGCTAGTTACCAGTGTTCCTCGGAATGTAATCTATAGAGATCAACAAAGGCTTTCCAGAACAGACCAGAGATGTTGGCCACCCATCCCAGAATGCAAGCCTGCCAATCCCTATGACTCTGTAATTTCACTTGAAAAAAATCTAAAAGAATGTAACCAACAAGTACCATATCAAACTTTTAATAATGTAAAAGAATGTAATAAACAGGTGTCCCAGATCTCTTATCAAACTGCTAGAAATGTAAAAGAATGTAATAAACAAGTGTCTTTTAGTCACATAAACTAGATGATAAACAAGTTTTAAAATAGTTCTGCTTCACAGAAAAATAAAGAATAACTAAATTAACCCTTTCACTCAGTTTTCTATATTGAGGCAGAAGTCAATCTCTCATTCACTCAAGGTGAAAACCTTTTGTATCACATCCGTATCACAGCCTGTCTTAAAATAGCAGAGATAGCAATACTAAATATGTGAATATTGAACAATAGGTACTGAATTATACAAAATGCAAAAAATCCAAATGATAAGATCTTGAATATCACTGCCAGAGAATATTGTTATGGTATACAAGCACTATGAAATCTAACTATGATGTCAGGTCCCTATCAGAAGCTTGAGTTTTCAGAAATTCAAAATTCATATTGTCGAGACAATATGACAGAGTTTCTGAAAACTCAAAGATTTTGAATGGGGATCGTGGTTCAGTGTGGATCAGGCAATTTATCCTTTTTTCCATAGTAGTGTGATCTCTGAGATAGTATATATATATATATATATATATATATATATATATATATATATATATATATATATATAATATATAGCAAGAAAGCTGCTAAGTTTCCAAGCTGACCACACAGAAAACTAAGTTCAAACAGAATCAATAAAACCAGTGCAGCAACCTTCTCCAAGAGTGCAATTAACAGCCAGCCTGCCCTGAATAGTGTGGAAAATTGCTAAAAGAGAGGCAAACTTATGTTACCTAAACGTTTTAGGCTGTTTTTATATATGTTGTTATATGCTGTTATGTGTCAATATGTATTTATTAATATTTCTTAGTATTTATTGACATTGATTTTAAGGTTTACCTTTACATGTACATAAGACAAGTGTATGAAAGTAGGAAGGTCGAAAGTACATTTTTAAGTTTGCAAAATCTTGAAAAAAATACATCAAATATACAATGAGCGAATGTCACTATGCATTTGCTCATTGCAGATTCTGCATTTTTGGTGCGGATCGCACTATAGTGGGGATTGGGAAATGGTCCCTTTCCCCACTGTAGTGTGATCTCGAAGTTAGAATATTAAAGTAGGGGGGTGTGAGGGGTGCACGAATCTGCTTTTCGATTTGCTGATTTTCAAACTCGTGTGATCTTCGAAGTTTCACTTCCGCGCTTTTGGTTCGCCCAACTGCGCGATTGTAGAATTGATTTTCAGCATTTCAAAGGTAAACTGATTTTAAATATGGATAGCACCATTTGTATATCACTAGTTTTAATATGAATTATATGATTTATTCTTCTTTTTCTTCTTCTTGTTATGTCATGTGATTCAATCTAAATTTTGATAGTTTATATATCAAAGTGCAATTAACCTCCAGCCTAAGTGTTTTATCTGATTTTATTTGACACTGAAGAAAAGTCATGAGGACTCAAATGCTTTTTTATGTTTAATAAACTTTTTTGAGAGTATTAGACCACTGGTTTTATCATTATGGTATATATAATATACGGGGGATGCAGGGTGGCTTACCCCCTGAAAAATCATAGAAAAAAGGTAGATTTTTGTTATTTTTTTGAAGTCTGAGCTTTTAGAAACTTGATCATATTGTCTCAACAATATGAATTTTTAGTTTCTGAAAACTCAAGCTTCTGACATAGACCAATGATGTCTTAGAAGGTTAGCCAGTAAGTTAAAACCACAGAAGAGAGGAAGAACACAGTAAAGAAACAGGCCAAATAATTCCAATTCCTGTATTATTGGCAGGAGACAAAACCAATGACCTGCTGAGTGAAAAACACATAACCGCAATTTATGTTGTGCTGAGCACATATACATCATGTGTAAAAGCACATTATTGGTGAAATAACTCTTTTAAACAGGCATTTTTGTTTTTTGTTTTTTTATGAATTTAATATTTTATAAGCACTTAGGAATTGAATATTGAATACATATTTATTTATTGATAAGCCAAAAAGGCAGGAGAAATGGAGGCAATCTCTAGAAAAACTCATACTCCACCAAAAGCACCCTAGGCCCAGACTCCAGAAAGGAAGTCTATACCATAAACAACTGAGAATCAGTTAAAATCACAGGAGTTATTCACCTTAACATTCAGTTGAATAACACTTTTAAGCCCAATAAGTTCAAATTCAGCATGCTTTTCATCCCAAATCAAAACTTAAAGTAAGACTTCATCAGAAAGAATTAAAGCACTTTTGAATACACTCTTAACTACTAAAGTTTTGCTTACATCATAACTGATTAATTAATCAAACAGAGTAGCTAAAAATAAAAATGTTTAAACATACACTAAAAAAAATCATCAAGGGAAACCAGTAAACAAGCAAAAAATATACAAATAAAAGATGTAAGTGCAGTATATTCTAAAACCTTTAAAAATAAGTTCTTACTTTTGTTTACAAAAAAAAAAGCATTGCTTGTAAAACTTTAGTTAAATCCTATGTGCAGTCCCAAATGAAATCTAAAAGAAGCACTCTACAATTTGTTAGCTGTCTGCTTCAAGCTCAAAACAGGAGTTAAAGAAACATGGGGGTTGAATGGCATCCAAGTTTAATTGCCAGTAAAGTTCCCTAAGCTCAAGTTTGTCCTGCCATGCCTCCCCTCTGATATCACGGCTGTTTTTTTCCCAAAATAATAAATGAAAACTCAAGAAAATTAGTACAAACCAAAGAGTGTCTATATAAATCATTGCTGTTGTGTGCTGTAATATCATAATTATTTTCATACATTCATTTATTAAACTTTCTGTCTGTTCTTCCAATTGAAAACACTGAACACCCAGTACACAAAGCAAGTTAGAACCACTCCTTTAGTATCATAACTACCTTTTACAGGATGAACAGTATTATTCAAGGAATTATTTAAAGTTATTACATCCAGTTCAAGGATGTACTTGCACTGATTACATGTATGACATTTTGTGGTATCATTTTGCAACCTGGTACTATAGTCTGGACAGCTTGATCTTTGAAGGATATTTTTCATGCTTTTAGCTCTTTTATAAATAAACACTGGTTACATACTAACATTATTTTCAATGTATGTATCACTTGTAAGAATAGACCAATATTGATTAACATATATTTTTAGACTGTTGGAACCTGTATTTTGTTGTACAGTGAAGGCTGTTAAAGTCAAAGGTCTGGGGAATCATTGACAGTCTTTCTAGTCACATAAGAGTTACTGTTGTTTGGTAACAACCCTCCCAGGAAGTGGTAAAAATTTAGTTTGCCATCCCCTAAAAACTTTGTCACTGACACTTTTTACAAGGGCACAGGGGTAGTTCCTTTCAAGGAACATATTCTCAAGTTTTAGTTTTTTGTGATTAAATTTAACTTGGTCTGAAATCATTCTAGCTAAATGGATGAATTTCCAAAAAATAAGACCTTTCTTTTGGGAAAAAGTGTGGTAACTATCAATATGTAAATAGCTATTGAAAAACATTGGCTTACAGTAAATGGAGAAAAAACCTCCACTTCCTTTTGAGATTGTAGTATCTAAAAAAATCACTAAATTGTCACTAATTTGAAAAGTAAACTTTAGAGAAGAAGTGGTATGTTTAAGATAATGTGCAAAACTAGTAACCATATCAACAGGTACCATCCACAAAATAAATATGTCATCTAAGAATCAAAGGTGAAGTTTAATATGTTGGTAAAACTCAGAACTGAAAACAAATTTAGATTCCCAAGTTGCGAAAAACAAGTTGGCAAAAATGGGGACACAGTCAGTCCCTATCACTACCCCCTTAATTTATTTGAAAATGTTGCCTTCAAAGCATAAGTAGTTGTTACACAAAACTATTTCCAAGTTCTCAATAATTACCCTTACATCCATAGAAGACAGAAATTAAAAAATCAATAATGCATCATGGAATAGCTGCAGACCAAGCTCTTGCAGAATACACAAAAATAGAACAGTAACATCAATACCAAGAGCAATAAGTCATTTTCCTATACACTGGATCTTAATCTCCCCAAAAATCCCAAGAGTCCTTGAGCATGTGTGTGTTTAACTCTTGGATGAGTCTGAGTGTTCAATCAATCAAAACAGCAAACAAATATGTTTTTGAACCACCTGTTGACACTCTCTGTCTAAGAGGTAGTTTACTTATGTTTTTGTGTACTTTCAGGCTACCAAAAATAGTTGGCAAGATAGGATTAGGATTTCTCAAAAAATTGTAAGTACTTGTATCAATAAGGTTCTATAAAAATATGTCTTCCAAGTACTGGTCAATTTTGTGATAATCAATATGTAACTCTTTGCGGGACATAACCGTGTATGTTTCACTGTTGTGCAAGATACTGCAAATTTCACCAATATAGTCAAAATAATCCATAAGTACCACCCCCCACCCTTTTCAGGTTTCATGATTCTTAAAGAATGAGTCTCCCTTAATTCTTCAAGTAACCTAAGTTCATGAACTGATAAATTAGAACCATGGGATTTAATTTTCCCTTTTGCAAAATGTTTGTAGATTTTTGTCTCTGTAGTGTTAGAAAACGCCTGTACTGTTGGATGGGATTAAGGCATAGCAAGGCTCTTCTTCTTGTTTACTGCTCTGTTAGAGTCAAAGTCTACACTATTGTTAAATTAAATAGCAAAATTTAATTTACATGTAACAAATTTGAACTATAGAAATGAATCATCTAGATCAAATCTAGGGATGGGAACAAATGTTAAGCTTTTTCAAGTAGCAAAATGTATTCTTCTGTAATGGCTAAGGCACTGTAAATCAAAATCTTAAAATAATTGTAGCTACTAATAATTCCATCATGGTTAAGTGAACAGTGAAGCAGGGTTGTATTAGAGATACTTGCTATATCTAATATGGTTTCTGACTCCTTCCCCTGCCTTTTCCCCTTCCACTTCTGGAATGGCACTTGCCATATCTCCTCCCATGCTGACATGGTGGAGGTGGTGAAGTTAACTCTTCCAAGAGACCACGGGGGAGATAATGAGATTGACTGGCTAGCTATATTATTTTATTTGTAAAAGAAATTAGAGTGACCTGGTGGTACAGGTCCTGTATACAATAGACTGGTTACGCATTGAAATTAGTTCTGAAGAAGTCTGTATTGTGTTGAAGATGAAAGCACTAAACTAATAAAGCTTTCATACAGATTTCTGGAATTATTCAGCCTTTGTTTTCACTCAACCAGTCAATGGTTTTGGTTCCTACCAATAACTCAGGAAATTGATTTATTTAGCGAGTAAATTAGCCATTATAAAGTGCATGTTTTTAATACAGCACATGCAATGAGATAGGCATGCACTCTACACGATACAATCATCTGTGCTTGTTCCTTTAAGTGCATAGAGGTGGACATAGGAAAGTGATCTATTATTTCATTTCAAAAAGTTTTGGTATTCTTTTTAAAATGATTCATATACAGTGATAATGATTCTCAGTCACAAGGGATGCATTTCAGATATTTGTATATGGGCATTTGTCTATGTGTATGGATATGTGTATGCATACATATGAATCTCTCAATCTCACTCCCTTTCTGTATATATATATATATATATATATATATATATACACACACACACACACACACACACACACACACACACACACACACACACACACACACACTCATTGTTCCCCTTTATTTATTCAAATACTGTTAATATCAACACCTTTCTTGCCTGCCTAATTAGGTCAATAGGAAAGCTGTCAACAGTGGTATGAGACTTAACATGACACAACAATGAAGCTGGGGTATTTTCCCTTTCACTGGTCTTGTGCAGTCTTGGAGTTGGCATATATAATTAGACTGTGTTTTATTTGCATGTTCCAAAATTATGTCCTAGAGCCTGCTCATGTATTTATTTGTTTATTTATTATCATTTTGTTTGATATTTACCACATTGACCTTTTTCTGTCTAGATATTTTATATATGTATATATGGGTCTACTTCACATGGTCGACAGTTCATTTGATCGACTTTTATTTGGTCGACAATTCATTTGATCAACAAGCAGTTTTATGTGGGGGGCTGTGACCCCAACACCCCCTAACTATATATATCAACTCATCAGGGTCGCACAACATTGGGGAGGGGGGCAAATCTGCCTGTCGACCATATGAATTGTCGACCAAATAAAAGTCGATCAAATGAACTGTCGACCATGTGAAGGGGACCCGTATATATATATATATATATATATATATATATATATATATATTCACAAACAAACAAATAGCACTAGGATTCCCACCAAGGTGCTATGTTGAAGTACGATACAAATGCAGAACAAAGACAACACAGTGGTTATAGCCAGAAGAGCAATCAGGAACCAAACGTCTTCCATCCTTCAAGTTAAAAATCTTTAATGTTGCTTGGACACTCCTTAAAAATGTATATAAAATAAATAAAACCTAGCTCTCAAAGTGATAAGCACTTTCAGATCTACTGCTGGTCCTTTTTCAGATCATATATTTGAGCCATGTTACACTCACTAATGTAACCCTGTATCCACCAATCACCATCTAGCTCTTGGCCAATGCATTGTTTAGTCTTGATTCCTCATAGACATATTCATAGCCTCTGCCCCTTAAGGACTGGTTTAATTGGATAATTTGTGTTTAATCCTGGGGATTTATGTGCTCTTAATTCCCCTATCCAATACATTTCTTTCATTTCTATGACATTATCCATTTCTCCTCCTCTAGATGTCTTAAATATTAACTGGAGGGCTCTAAAAGTAAATCGATGTCCATTGTTGTCTTTAACATGTCTTGCTAGGGGATTCTTGAGATCTCACAGCCTGATATCACTTAGGTGTTTAGAGACCATTTCATTTAGCTGTCTTATGGTCTTTCCAACACAGAAATGATTACACAGTTCACATGTAGCTAGATACACTAAGTTATTGGTGGTGCAGTCTGCATAAAAATTACTGTAATATGTCCTTCCAGTTACTGGATGTATAAACGTTTCCTCTGTGTTAATGTGTTTACATGTAGTACATCTTCGATGTGGGAATGTCCCTTTCCTTCTTGAATTTATTCTTTGCCCATTAGTTCTGTCTTTACATAATCTTTGTTTTAGATTTTTCTCATTCCTGAAAGAAAACTTCTCTTACTATTTCTTTCAAGCCTTCATTTGATGCCAAAATCGTCCATTTATTTATTATGATATCACATATCTCCTTTGTGTCTTTTGTATGCTTTAAAATCACTCTGAAGTCTCTCTTTCTATTCATCCTTCTATCTTCACAAATATCATCTTTCACTTCTTCCATTTTGTACAGTAGTCCTTCTTCTCTTCTTTTATTCTCTATGATACCTTGCATTCTGGATACTTCATTTTCCTTATAGCCTCTCATTCTAAACTGTTCTTTCATGTTCTGTGATGCTTCCTTAAACTCCATCTGTTTTGAATTTAACCTGGACACACTTAGGAACTGTCCTTTCAAGATGTTATCATAAGTGTATCTTGGATGCATACTTGCTCTTGGTAGTATGATTTTCTTCCATCATTCTTTCCTAAATAGCTTTACATCTATATTGCCATCATCATCCTGCAATACCCTCATGTCCAGGAAGTCTATACATGTAGAACTATAAGTCATTGTAAACTTTAAGAAGTTTGTTGTGTCTTCAAGATATGCATGGAATCCTTGCAACTGTTCACTGTCACTTTTCCAAATGATGTATATATAATCCACAAATCTTGAATACAGTCTTAGGTGAGCCATGTATGGGTTGTTCTGTAAGATCTTTCTTCCCTCCCAATGTGCTGACACCATATTTACATAGCTATTAGCACATGGGGTTCCTATTGATACTCCACATAGTTGAAAGTAACCTCCTTCTTCAAATAAGAAGATACTGTGCTGTAAGATTATTTCCATAAGTTTATATAACAAATCTATCTTCCTTTCTTCCTATTCACTTACTTCTTCAAGGAAAGTCTTAAATGCTTCCAGCCCATATTTGTTGGATATAGAGGTAAAAAGATTCTTAATATCCATAGTCACCATAAGATACTGCTGTCCTTCTTCCTTTGTGCTCAGATGTTGATTCAACATTTGAATGAAGTGTCTGGTGTCTTTAAGGACTGCTGGAGCTTTGATCAATATCTTCTTTAAATGCTGTTACACATATATTGAGGCAGTATCCATAATCCAGCCCGCACCTGCCAATATGGACTCATTAGGTGGGTGCATAGGGTCTTTATGTACCATTGAGAGACCCCTAAACATTGGAATCAGAGGATGTTCCATATGTAAATAATCATATAACCCCTGAATTATCTTGTTTTTTTCCTTTAGTTTTTGCAAAATCAACCTCACTCTTGTTATTATGTCTATCTGTCCTTTACTTATTGTTTATACAAAGTCTCTTTTAATAGGTTAAAAATATCTTCTCTATATTTCAGTCAGTCCATTAAGACCACTCCTCCTCCTTTATTTGCCAGTGTTATTGTCAAATTAGTTTCATTTTCCAACTCTTTCAATGCTAAAATCTCTTCCTCAGTCAAATTAAAGAACTTATTTGTATTAGTTGTTAAATAGTGTGTTATTTCTTGATCACATACATTAACAAATTTATCCACTGTCCCATTATTCTGGGGACAGATGTACTTGGTCTTTTATATAAATCTGACTCTACCATATTTGTTCCTTTGTACTTACTGGTTATGTTCATCAAATCCTGACAATTGCGTCCATACTGCAAACAAAGTCACGTCCGATGATTCAGCAGCGAGCTGGTTAGGTCCCTGTACTGATGTCATCTGTGCCTTGATGGGCTGCTTACAGAGGCCTTGCATTTCTGATCTATCTGGTCTGCGAGTGCTCTCTCCTGGATGCTGTCAGCAATTGCATGGGAAGAGGTAGCACTGTATAGGGATTCAAGGAAAAATAAGGCGTGGCCATTTCAAGGCCATGCGAAACATCCTGGATTTTACAGCGGGCACCCAACAGATGCACATCTGCTTGCAATTTATTAGTACTGCTGTTGCCATTTTCATTCACAGTTGTCAGGATTTGATGAGCATAACCAGTTAGTTTACAATTTATCAGATGTGGTTTTAACTCCAGCACAATATGCATTGCTTAATAAGGGACTGAGTTATATACCGGCCAAGAAGTCGGACTTTTTGCCAGGGGCATTATGTTGAAGTGCATATATGATGAGTCAAATGCTTTAACTACTAGTACCAAAACTGTTAAATGTCACAAACGTAGTACTTATAATCCATTATCTAGCACTTTAGAAGCATTTATTAAAATGTGCGAATTAGAAATGTTAAATGCTTTTAAGAACACTAAAAGTCAGTTTCTTAATTTAAATGAAGCAGAATATGAAGCTCTGAAACAGTTACAAATGCTAGATAATATCAGCATTAGGCTAGCTGACAAAGGAGGAGCCATAGTTGTTCTTAACAGAATGGACTACGTATCCTGGATGAATGATATGTTAAGAGATGAGAGTACATATATTAAAATAAATGAGCAGGTTATTGATAGGAGCATATATACTATCAGAGATTACCTGTATGAGCTTTTGATGTTTGGGTTAATAGATCCTAGCCTATATGAATTTTTTATGCTGGAATATCTTCTGATACCCCCCTTAAATGGATTACCTAAGATCCATAAAACTTTAGTAAAACCTCCTATGCAGCCAATAGTCTCAGGGCAAGGCTGGGCCACAGAACCTCTTTTGCAGTAGGTTGAAAGTATGCTTAAACCATTGCTAAATGAAGACCCATTAGTGTTGAGAGATACACAGCACTGCTTATCTACAATGTTTGATAAAGTAGAGAAGATGGATCTATCTGAAGTGCTATTGGTCACACTTGATATTAAAACCCTATTTACTGTGATCCCGAATGTGGAAGGAATAGATTTGGTTAGATTGTTCATTACACATCACGATCGGTTTAATCATAATGCTATAACTGTGATCTGCATATTATTAGAACTTATTTTGAATCACAATATATTTCTCTTTGGTGAAAGTTATTTTATACTGAATCAAGGGGTGGCCATGGGAACCCCATGTGCCAACACATATGCCAATCTAGTGTTGGCACAATGGGAGGAAGAGTATCTATTAAATCACAGTAGTTATATGCAGAATGTTATATATTACGGGAGATTTGTCGATGATACCCTTTTGTTATGGAAAGGAAGTGTTACACAGGTGAAGGATTTTATTTTATATCTTGAGACTACTACTAGTTTTCTAAGGTTTTTATGCAATGGTCTTTTACCACCATAGCCTATTTAGATATTACGTTATATAAGAATAATGCAGGTGGTTTTGACACCAAACTGTTTAAGAAAACATGGTGGAAAAATAATATTTTACATAAATCCAGCATGCATCCTTCACATATCTTCCTCAACATTGTTAAAGGGCAATCACTGAGAATCTCCCGACTTAACACTGATACTTCAGAGATGACTGAGTCACTTGAATTTTTCTTTTACTAGATCGTTCAAGTAGAGGATAGCCAAACAAATTGACTGAGAACATCTATACAGAAAAAGAGACATATAGGGGTAATAGAGGGGCCCCTTATTTTTAGGCAGGCATAGGGATCATAATGAACAGCGCCCTACTTTTAAATCTGCCGGTAGTAAGTCCAGAACACTTTCACCTATTCTAGCAATGTATATCAGTTCTGTGACATAGTTAGGAAGAAGTGGCCATTTTTGTTGGCTGACGATAGTATTAGAAAGGTTGTCGGACAAGATCCCAATTTTATTTTTAGGAACATCCATAAAACATCCATAAAAGCATCTGTATCATCTCCCTCTACATTCCTCCTGGTAACAACATCAATACCCTAGAAGACATACTCTCCTGGACCTCCTCCAATGTTAAGCTACAAACCTAATTCCTGGGAGATGTAAATATCGACTGGGGAAAAATCAACAACCCTAATCCCACTGCAACAATTAGCCAATTCACCTTCACTCAACTTACCAACTCCATTACTAGACCTAACAAAACCAACCCCCCAGGCTCCATACTTGACTGGATCCTAGTATCTCATCCTAACAAAATCATAAAATCTGGAGTCATTCCCGACTCTTTAGGAGACCACCTCCCTGCTTTCACAGTTTGAGCTGCTCCCACTTCCTCACACTCTCACCAATACATTCATACTCGTAACCTATCTAACTTTAACCCTGCTACTTTCTCTGATTCCCTTAAGCAAACTAACTGGAACCCCCTAAAAATACTACCTTTAGACAAAGCCGTTGACTTCTTCAATTCAACATTCTTAATGGTCCTTATCTCCCTAGCCCCAATAAGAACTAAAAGAGTTAAAACAAAAACCACTCCATGGCTCACCAAAGACACAAAAAACATTATGCTACAAAGGGATAAAACCTGGAAAGTCTACCTCCGCTATAAACAACCAGAAACATTACTAAAATATAGACAGTTGAGAAACCTAGCCGAAAAAAAACAAGTCATTAGAGACAAAAAGTCTTACTATGTCAAACTACAAGAAAATCATGCAAAAAATCCCAAACATTTCTGGAACTCTATTAATTCCTCCTCAGGCCAGGAACCAAAAATAACCCCTGTCCTGACACCAGCAAATCTGACTCAGAAATTGCCTCACTATTCAATACCTTCTTCACCTCCTCTATTACTGAACTTACTAAGACCTTTACCAATAATAACCCTCCACCCCTCCCTGCCCAGTCTTCCCCTCCATCCTCTCCCCACCCTAATTTTGAACTCAAACCCATCTCCACCAATCTAATAAAGAAACTTCTTTATAAACTAAAGCCTTGCTCCAATGCCCCTGACAGCATTCCATCCTCCTTCTTAAAAATAGCTTCAGATGTTATTGCTCTGCCTATCAGCATCCTGATCAATAGATCACTACTTGAAAAATACGTACCCAAACTATGGCATACTGCATATATTCTTCCACTCCACAAGGGTGGCAAAAACTGTAATGTCTCTAATTTCCACCCCATAGCCATCCTCTCCCCTATCTCCAAAATTCTTGAAAAATCCATTCACCTACAGCTCTTACCATTCCTTACCAAATACCAGCTACTCTCCCCTACCCAACATGGCTTCTGCCCAGGACACAGTACTAACTCCGCCCTTCTCTCCTTCTTACATTCTGTCAATTCAGCCCGTGACTCTGGTAATTTGGTATCTTCTGTCCTGCTGGACTTATCCAAAGCATTTGATACCATCTCTCATACCCACCTTCTAAACCATCTATCTAATCTTAACCTTTCCCAAAAAACTCTTTCATGGTTCTCTAGCTATCTTTCAAACAGGTCCCAAGCTGTGAAATGGGGCCAAGCCACCTCCACTTTCCATCCTACTCCCACTGGAGTACCCCAAGGTTCCATACTTGGCCCTTTGCTATTCAATATCTTTATTAATGACTTCCATAAAGCCATTCCTAACATGAAAATTGCACAATACACTGACGATTCCACTTTGATTTTCTGTGCCACTAACCTAGCAGAGCTCTGATCTCTGACTCAAAATGCCTTCTCAACCACTGAAAACTGGATGCTCCAAAATCACCTCTCTCTTAATGCCAATAAAACTAAGATCCTTCTATTCTCCCCCACAAAATCTTCCCCTCTTGATGAATTTACCAGCCTTAACAACTCCTCTATTGAGATTGTACCCTCTGCCAAACTTCTTGGTGTCATAATTGACAATCAACTAAAATTTAACACTCATATCCAGCTAAACATCAAAAAAACTCACATAAAAGTTAGTCTACTTTATAGAAACAACCACTTCCTCTCTCCTTCCTCCAGAATAACTCTTGCCTCTACCTATCTCATTCCCTCTCTTAAGTATGGTGCTCCTCTGCTCACTAATTTATCTTCCACACTTACCTCCAAACTGGAAGTATGTTACAACAAAATCTCCAGATTTGCCACCAGTGCCAAATCCTCCTCTCATCATTGCATCTCCTTTCATTCTATAAACTGGCTTAAACTCCCCAACCTACTAGACTTTAACCAATTAACCACAGCCCACAAATTATTGTTCCAACCCTCTAACTGCCCTGCACTATCCTATATACTACAACCATATTCCCCCCCAGACCCCTTAGATCTTCTCACCAAAACCAGATCACCATTCAAAAACCCAAGCACCCAGCTGGTCAGCTTCTCTTATCCTTTACCCTAGCAAAAAAATGGAATGCTCTGCACTCCTATCTAAGGACCTGTAACAACCATAATAACTTCAACTCTCAACTTCATTCCTACCTGTACCTAAACAGGAACTGCAACTGCACTCTTCCACCCATACCTCTCAAACTCTCCTCCCCCTTCACTCCTGGCTAACCTTCTTACCTTCCTAACCTCACTCTCAATTGCAAATTCGTACTCGTAACTAAATAGTAAAATCTTGCTATTATGCTACATTCTCATTTATCTCATGAGCTAAACTGAAATTATATTGATTGTTTATTTTCCTGTTGAAACCCACTGTCTGTATTTTAAACTATCTTTGAAAAATGTTTATGTTAATAAACTTTGTTCTGTGGAGCTTTTCTCCCCAAGCCTCCACTGAAAACGGGCCCCCTAGCCCAGTGGACCTCCCCGGTAATCAAACTGGAATAAAATAATAAATAAATAACAACATGAGCTTAAAAAGAATGTTGTGTTATGGCACTAAAAATTTGGAAGCAGTACCCTTACAGAGAGCAGGAACATTTCCCTGTGGGAAATGCAAAGCATGTTTCTTATTGTTCAAGACCAAACATTTGTTCACCCTGTCACTGAAAGGAAATTTATTCCTAGATTATCAGCTACATGTAATAGCAATTTCTTAGTGTATTTGGCAACCTGCACACAATGTCATTGCTTTTATGTAGGAAAAACAACATGCCAGCTTAAAGACAGAGTTTTAGAACATCTTAGCAATATAAGGAATAATGTACATACAAATGCTTTGGCTGCACGTAAAGAAACTACAGGACACAGTGTTTTTTTTTATTTTAGAGTTCTCCAGAAAGTTAGAACTGACAGGAGAATGGGTGATGTAAATTATTTATTTACAGAATTTAGAACTAAATGAATAATAGCACTACAAGCCCATACAGATCCGGGCCTGAATGCAAGTGTTCCATTGAAGCCAGCATTAATTAAGAGATGTTGGTTCTGATTTGTTGATTTTAGTAACATGTGATTTTAATTTGTATATATTGCCTGTTTCTTAAGCTGTTAGTTTTATTTGGATCTGAAGAAGCGGTAGCCCTGTGAAAGCACTCATCTTTCTATAATAAAGCCATTAAAAATCAATCCACAACAAGTACAAATATGACTCTGTCATTGTCCATGTTGGTGTGAATGACCTGAGACATACCTCCCTGGACTACATGAAAACGGACATGGAGGAGCTGTCCGATCTAGTAGGCCAGGCAGGTATGGCACTAGCCCTGAGTAGCATCCTGCCATCACCCAGAATGATATCACAGTACAAGGACAAAATTATTGACTTCAACAATTGGCTAAGCTTCTGATGTCATTCTAAGGGGATCCAGTATCTGTCTGCCTGGGATGACATGATCGACAAACCACAATGCTTTGCAGAGATGGCCTGCACCTGTCGCCCCTGGGATTACGGATACTGGCTAAGGCTCTAGCCACCCCTATAGTGCATTCTTTAGGCAAGGTTCAAATGACAAGTTCACCACCATAACAGGTACAGGCAAGAATAATCTCAGAGTATTGCTACTCAATGCTAGAAGTCTAAATCTCAAAATGCACTCACTCAAGGTACTCCTTAAAATGGAGAACATCGGCATCTGTGCAGTGACAGAGACCTGGTTCAAGGCTCCAGAGAGTACCCCTGCATTACCAGGCTATAATTCATACACACCTTTCGGCCACCTAACCTGTACCAAAACATTAAAGGAGGAGGCGTGTCCATATTCATTAAGGATGTCCACACCTCCAGACTAGTTGCTCAGCGTAATGCATCTGAGATTATCCAAGCGCAACTAACTCTGGGCAAGACCACAATCCAAATTGTAGCTTGCTACAGATCCCCCACCATGCCCCAGGATTCCCACTCCTCATTTCTTGATACACTGGAAAATATTAGGGTAGAACCTAACACCCTAATAATGGGCGATTTCAACTACCCTACCATTAACTGGGAAAACTACTCATATACCAACTCTTGTGCTCAACGTTTTCTGGAATTCATAAATTCCAATGCCTTGGATCAACTTATCCACAACCCACCAGGGGCAGCAATATCCTAGACCTGGTTATTACCAACATGGGTAACTGGGTGCTCCACACCAGAGGTCAATTCCTCGTTGGTCAGCTCCGACCACAAGCTAATCACCCTAGACATCCACATCCCTCCCCCACCCCCCATTAGGGAAACCACAGTAAAAAATTTCTCCAAAGCCAACTTCACGCTTCTTAAGACAGAAGTGGCACACCTCATCACAAAAGGTTTCTCATCCAGGAAAAAAGAGGTCATTGTTCCCCTCTACTCATTCCTCATTAGACCCATTATAGAGTACAATGCCCCTTTTGGTATGTAACTCAC
Source organism: Protopterus annectens (assembly GCF_019279795.1). Taxonomy (NCBI): domain Eukaryota; kingdom Metazoa; phylum Chordata; order Ceratodontiformes; family Protopteridae; genus Protopterus; species Protopterus annectens. The sequence goes on along the minus strand of NC_056739.1, from coordinate 1,892,034,751 downwards.
AAAACATCTACAACAACTGGAAAGGCCACAGAAATACCTCACAAAGAGGATTACTGGCCTCAAACAGATGCCCTACGCAGACCGTCTCAAAAAACTGCAGCTTTACTCCATTGCATATCGCCTACTCAGAGGCAATCTCTGCCTAACACACAAAGCTATGTCAAACCCAGAGCTTTTAGACATGCTCCACTTAAAGAAATCCCAATCCCTATGAGCTACATGCTCTAGGGACCTAAACCTTGTCACCACAATAAGCAGAACATGCTGGAGGGATAGATTCCTGTCCCGGAGACTTCCCATACTGTGGAACAAACTTCCTATCTATATCAAACAAAGCTCTTCATTAGCACTCTTCAAGAAAAATCTTGATGATTGGAATGGAGATAGAAAATTCACCCTGCGGATCACTTATGTGGCTCTGCTCGACAGTGGCACAGGAAAATAATTTTCTTGGGTGGCGAAAGCCAGGGTACCTTTTGGCTAGGCTTATATAGGCCCTAGAGCCAATAGCCTAGTACCTACCTATGAACCTATGAACCTATTTGTCTCTGCTCAACTTGGTTGGTGTGCTCACATTTTGACTTGTTACTTTTAGAGCCCCCCAGTTAATATTTAGGACTTCTAGAGAAGGAGATACGGATAATGTCATAGAAATGAACAAAATGCATTGGGTAGGGGAATTAAGAGCACATAAATCCCCAGGAATAAACTCAAATGATCCAATGAAACCAGCTCTTAAGGGGTGGAGGCTAATAAGATGTCTATGAAGAATCATGACTAAAGGAGGCGTCGGCCAAGAGCTAGATGGTGATTGGTGGATACAGGGTTACATAAGTGAGTATAACGTGGTTCAAATATATGATCTGAAGAAGGACTAGCAATATGTCTGAAAGTGCTTATCAGTTTGAGAGCTCAATTTTATTTATTTTTATATACATTTTTTACGGAGTGTCAAAGCAGTATTAAATATAAATATATAGATCCTCTTCAGTAGCTCAAAATTTCAAAACTTTAAACTTATAAAGATCAAAATTTTGAAACATTGGACCTTTTGAATGGAGATTGATGTACTGTGCGGGATGGGATATTTACCATTATTTACTACAAAAAACTTTTTTTTTTGTTTTTATTTATTTTTTTATTAGGTTTTTGATCTTATGGTCTTAGCCATTTGAAGTTTGGAGTTTTGAAATTTCAAGCTTCTGAAGTATGAAAAAATTTGCAACACAAAAAAATAAGAAAACAGTTAATGAGGGTTAGTGAGGAAGAAATTAAACAAATAGAAACTAAAGTTGTGGATTACCTAGGAAGTGATGAATTTAATGTAGAAAGCCAGCACATTTAATGTCATAGTATGATGGAGCAGTCAGTCCCCTGATTAAGGAGAAATAGATAAAGTGTGAGGCACTTGAAGACTTGAGACATGGTAATACTCTGGAGCCTTCTGTAGGCAACTGTGTTCAAAAGTGCAGTTGTAGTTGCACAGCAGTGGAAGGAGCAGGAAACTTAGGCAACTCTGATGCAGACAATGTTGTGGCACAATGGGCCTATGAGTTCTCTCTATAAATGAGCAGTAGATGAAGCAGTGTGCATCTGAAAAGGATATGTCAGAGGAGGATGTTCTGGAACTTTCTGTAGATTACCCACAGTATACGGAGAGCAAATATGGTACTCTCAGTCAGAAGAAAATGATCTTTGGGAAGACCTGCTTGATTTAATAGAGATGGAAAAACATATTACGATCAGTGAAAGAAACAGATTACAGAAAGTAATAAAACTTAAGATGTAAGAAGTTTGATAAAACAGATGAACACAGCAATTAGGACTATTAAGGGAAATTCTAGTGATATAACAGAAATAAATAGGATATATTAAAGGGCAGCTAAAGTAATAACAGATAAAGTCTCACCACAAAAACATAAAGTAATAAGGGAAAAGGAAGGAAGAAACAAAATACCACCCTGGAAGCATTGAATAGAGAAAACTATAAAACAATTAGGACAAGAAGTATTACGTTTAAAAATATATAGAAGATGAACAGATTGACAAAAAAATTTAGAAAGTTAGACATGGTAAAAGCAAAGCACCGTTTCAAATAATAAACTAAAAATTTCAGCACAGGCAGAAAAAGTAGAAGATATGCAGATAAATATAAAGGCAAAGAAAAAACTAAGCAATTCATTGATGACCCCCAAAAAAAATCGTTTAGAGAACTGGGGAGAAAAACAAAAGAAAGAGAAACACCACCAAAAAAAAGAAATAGACCCATTTTGGACAAATATTAATGAAAACCCTGTGAAACATAACAATGTTGCTGAATGGATAGAAAAATTAAAAGAAACCATAAGGAGTTCTAAAGAAGAGGATATGAAATGGAGTGAAGTAACAGCCAGAAAAACTGAAACAATATTATGAAAAGTTCTTAAGTGGAAAACACCTGGCTGAGGCAAAGTGTTTAACTTTTGGCTGAAAATGTTAACATCTTTACATAAAGATTTAGCCCTGTGTAGGAATTACTTATATATGCATCCTGAATAGGCATTAACCTTGTTAACAACACAATACTCCTCCTTAAGCACGAACTTCCAAGCCATCCTAAAAATTATTGCCTAATATCTTGCCTTCTGACAATAAACAAACTATATACTAGAACTGATGCAGATAAAGTTTATTGACATTTAGGAAAAAATTCAGTTGTGGCAGTAGAACAAAAGTGTAACTAAAGAATGTCATAGGGAGCAAAGGATCATTGTTTTGAAAAATAAAATGGTAATACAAAATTGTAAAAAGGGGAAGAATGAAAGTATGGCATGGATAGACTGCAAAAATGCATTTGACAGCATCCCACTTTCATAGATAAAGGAATGCTTTCAGATATATAAGATACACCCTACATTAATCAGTTACATTAAAGTAACCATGAAACAGAAGCTGACCAGTTTGCTGTTAAGCCATAACAAATAGTAATTTGTTATCCCAGGGATAAAATTCAATGGGGAATATTCTTGAGTGTTTCTTTGTCATCACTGCTGTCTTGCCCTTAACCCATTATACTTATGTTTACTTAAACGATTAGGCCATGGTTGCAATTTGGCTGCCAGAAATCCATGTTTGTAGACTTCTCATCTTCTTTTGTAGATGACTTAGAAATGTGTAGTTCATCTGATGAGCTATTAAAAAGAGCAAATGAGAAGGAAAGAGGTATACATATTGTGGAAAGTACAGACCTGGAAAAATCTCATGTCAATCTAGAATTGACTTGGAAATGGTCAAGGACATGTTATTGAAACCAAAAGATGAAAGACTAATATTGGTGTCCCAAGACACTAGACTACATAGAGGTTGGTCTACAAAGTGCATTAAACATGTGGGAGAAACAGACAAATGCAGGTTTTGTTAAAATAATAACCGGAAACAGTTGAATACTTGCTGCTGGGTGTGATACACTCATGCAAGAGGGCCTGTAGACTGAAAGGTACGACAGTGTGGCAAGACTATTGCACTAGGGAATGTGTAAACATTGCAATGCTGAAATAGTTGAGAATCATTGAAAACATGAGCCATAAAGCATTGTAGAGAATGACGAAGTTTATATTTCCTGGATCATCCTTTATCAAAAGTTCAAAGCATTAATGCAAGGCAACCATATATAGTAGTTTGGGAGAAAAAAAAAAGACAAAAATAGCATTGATCACCGAAATTTCTACACACAGTGATTACTGTGGCTTATGTAACAGAAAAACACAAAGTCATAAATACCAAGATTTGAAGGCAGAAAATAAAGAAACATGGAAGAAAGATACATGACAGTTCAGTAGTAGGAGTAACGGATCTAATGAAAAAGAATTTACAAAGATATTTAGAGATGCTACCAATATATGTAACTGTATAAATTACAGAAGTAGTCTATTTTGGGCATATTGTGCTTACTGTAAAGAGCACTTTTGGCTAGTATCAAAGATTGAAGGAATGCTAATTTCATGAACTTTAATCATACCCTAATTTAGGAATGAGGACCATTCTCATCATGGTATTAGAAACTGAAAGGACTTGGAGAAATAAAACTGAGTGCAGCACACACAGGAGTACAGCAACACCTACTACTGCAATGCAGTGTCAGCAATTTTAAAATTAATACAATTACTGGGAGTTGGAACAGAACCCATATTCTTCCACTCTTTTAGCACCCAAGACGTGCACAGTACCTGTTGTACCGCAGACACTTATTATATGTCATATAATTTCTCTGATTAAAATCTCACTGCCAAACATATTTTTGCAGATGCTAGAAAAGGAAAGTCTCATATGAAGTTCTGAGACTGATTTCCTCAGATTATCATTGTGTGAGTTAACCTGGCAGCAAGCAAGAGTAACACATGGCTGTTATCTTAACAAGAAATGAAGCAGAACCTGGAAGTATAACAGCTGTATGTCTCATGAAGCTAATTACACAGCTGCTCCTGCTAGGTGAATACGCTGGTATATGTCCTTTTGTTTATTGTTTACATAATTATAAATCAAACAAGCAAGTGTCTAAAATGTTGGCTTTTCTTATATGTTTTAATTCACATTAATAATGTTCTGCCAGTAAACCAAAATTCCTGCTTCATGAAGCTATCTGGTCTGGTCTTGCCTATATTTGCAAGTGGAAAAAAGTGCACTGTGTTGCTGTAAATTTACAGTTAATGCAGTGCTATCTTTCATTTTAAAATGTTACCTGCATTTTAGATTCTGTAGAGTCAAATTGAACTCATAGAACTGCTACAGTTTATACTGCCCAGAGCACACAAGAATGCAATATCTCTTGAGTGTGGTGGTGGAAACTGGTTGCCTTTTGTTCAGGTCAATAAATTAACAGCTGCCAGAGGTGAAGATAGCAGCAAGCTTTACAAGAAACTGGATTAGCTGGTATTGCTACACAGAGCTCAGTGCAGACCCTTTTAGAAAAAAAAAATAAAATTGTATAGCAGTGAAAGTGTAATTTTGTAAATAACTATGCAGGAACCTTTGATTAGTACTTTCCTACTGTAATCTTACTATACATTTGCATGTTTAATAGGCTTATTTTGTGTGCGTACTATGCTTAAACTCTTTTTTTTTACAAGAAAAGTGACATGCATATATTAACTTCAACAAGTTCATGTTTTTCATCTGTGTAGCACTCTGTTAGGTTCTGTTACCACATGTATGTTTAAGAATGTCTCCTACTATTTCCTCGGTATTTAACAATTAATGCCATATTAAATCCTTTATATGCTAATTGTCTTCTGTTTTTTGAGCTCCCTAGAACACCAGTGAAATGGGGCTTTTATTTGGCTCATTTGGCCTATACCAAGTAATAAAGGAAAACAAAACTTAATCATTGAGTGGTGACCTTTCCTTTTAGTTGAAATCCTTCTTGGTGAAAAACGTGGACAGAGTGATTGATAATGTTTAATGGCTCTGCATTATAAAGTTAACAAACTTTTGACAGGACTAAAGAACTGCAAGACAATATTTGGGAAAATTAGTTTTATTATACATTCCAGCTGCAGGGACCTTTGGTTTTCATTAATCATTTCAAGCTTTGGGTATCATTATGGGACAGAATGGACCCTGGTTATTATGAAACTCAGTATACTTAATATTTTGCCTTATGAGAAGACTAATCTTATTTGCTAAAAAAAAAATGAAATGAATTACAGTTTACCAAGTGCAATTAACCTGCACTGTGTGTCTGGGAATACATTTATTTAAAATGCATTATTCCATACCAAATAAGCACCTTTACTGTTTTAAATATATAGAATCATATTAAAGCCGGTTGTTTTGAATTACTACATGAATTATTTTACTAGCAGAATCACAGCACATTACTTAGAAAGGGTTAATGGAGGAAACAAAAGGGTGGATAAAGGAACAATAAGAGGGATCTGAAATAAAAATCCATGGTGTGGTGAGGTGGAAATGATAGTGTGTCTCAGTAACATATTTTTGTTTGATGCATTGGGTTAGTACTGAAACTGACAGTGACAGATTGTCAGGGACCTGTTACCAAGATTGAGACCACAGGGTGATAAATTACACAGTCTGTCAAAGAACATCTCTTATCAATCATCCATGCTACCTTTTAAAGTCACAACAGAGCAAGAGGCTCAAGAAAACCTCTGGCCATGAGGTGTGAGTATGTTTGTGTGTGTATGCAGGGAAGGAGAGGGTGCCAGGGTGAAAAAGTGGGGGAAAGAAAGCACCTCTGTACCGCAAACAAGAAACTAAAACAAGAATTTTTTTCTGACATTACTATGATAAACATTGAACATTCCTTGCGCCACTGCACTCCCTGGGCACTTGGCTTAAAATGCGCTTTGACCTAGTAAGGTTGCACTATGTTAAAATCGGTTGACTCAGTCAGGCAAACAGTCTGGCATAATCACAACAACCACAGTTGAGGTATTGCTCTCCCTTTCCATTGTCTGTTAGTATTTCAGTCCCTCAAAAGATTTCACTCTAAAAACTATTACATTAAAACAGTAACAATGTTTTATGCATTGCTAGTACTGGAATTTTTTATTACAAACTATTTTATATGCTAAAATCTAAACTCCACCAGATAAAGAAAAATGTTTATGCGATAGCATATTCAGACATAGTTCATTTCCAAGTGTTACTTCGTCCAGTACTTGAGATCAGTTAGGTAAAGGAAAGCATATAATTAAGCCTCTAACATTTGGAAATAAATCGTGGGTTATTTTCAAAACTGTACTGAACAATCTCCCTACCCTTTGAGTGCAGAAAAGAAACAAACTCAAAATTTTCCCTGTTTATATGCTTTTCTTAATAGTATTTAATACTAAATTAAATGGAAATTTTCTTGACAAATGCATATGCTTCATATAAATATCTGTGTGTTTTTCATGATGGTTATTTATTCACTCTAATATTTATGGAGAAATGTCAGTTAATAAAGACAGTGGGACAAATTCATAAAGGAGTTCCACAAAATGCAAAATTCTTGTGCAGAAAGGATGAACTCATACAGTACACCACCTTACAAGCACATATTTACATTGATTTACAGTGATAACTGATATGTTTGTAACATGTTTTGCCTTCTGGATTATTCCTACTGGGCAGTGTCCAGTTAAAGAGGAGATGAAAACAGAAGGAATTTAAAAAATAATTACATTTAAATTACATCTGTCATGTAGGGTAATTATCTGCATGCCTATTCATCCTCTGGTGTTAAATGAGTTGTAGTCTTTTAAGAAATATAGTTATAATAATAATAATAACAATAGACAATAATAATAATAATAATAATAATAATACAGGAGTCTATCTGAAAGCTATATTATCAAGATAAATTTCAAGATTTGACAAGTCTGCTGTTACAGAGGCAGTTCTGACACAGGGATTGATTTGGATAAATTAATATAGCACTAAACAAACTGAAAGCGCTGTGAGATTCGTCAAACAGCACCATGTGTAAAGGATGGTGGAGGAAGATAGGAAGAAGCATGTCATAAAGATAACAGGTGAAGAAGTAAACCAACAAGCCAACAAAAAATGTACCATGCACAAAGTGACCCAATCATGTACATTGCACAAAGTACTCAATCATGTACCATGCACAGAGTGCCCCCAGTCATGTACAGTGCACAAAGTACCCAATCATGTACCATGCACAAAGTACCTAATCATATACAATGCACAAAGTGCCTAATAATGTACATTGCACAAAGTGCCCAGTCATGTACCATGCACAAAGCGCCCCCAGTCATATACAGTGCATAACACGTCCAAACATAACTGCAAAAACAGAAAACGGAAAGTACTAGAAAACACTATCATAGGGTATGTTGACTAGAAATGAAGCAAATAGCAGCTCATACAAACCACATTTACTGAACTACTTCAGCTCTTTTCATCTACTGAAAAAATATAGCAGCAGATTACATACCTTTTCAAATTTCTTTTCTAACCTTGTCCGAGGGGTGTGTGTGTGTGTGTGTGTGTGTGTGTGTGTGTGTGTGTGTGTGTGTGTGTGTGTGTGTGTGTGTGTGTGTGTGCGTGTGTGTGTGCATGTGTGCGCGTGTGTGTGTGTATATATATATCTATATATATATATATATATATATATATATATATATATATATATATATATATATATATATATCTTTCTAAATATATATATATATATATATATATATATATATATATATATGTATGGATTTACTTCATAACACTGAAAGCTCAAAACACTGAAAATGAGAAAACTTCATAATATAGAAGACCAAAACACTGAAACTTCAAAACACTGAAAACGCAAAACACTGAAACTCAAAACACTTAAAACCCATATCATACATATACTGAGTTTAAACAACATAAATCATAGCACTTTCCACCAAGTGTAAGTGGGGGGGGGGGGCAAGCCCCACTGCACCCCCCATGTGGGATTTTGAAATTTCAGTGTTTTGAGCTTTCAGTGTTTAAAATGTTTTTAATGTGCAACAGTGATTTGTGCAGTTTGTTTTCATTTATACTAAATCACACACATTATTTCTCAGATTTGAGACTCACACTTTTGAATCCGGAACTTACAGTAGGTTAGCCAAGAATTCAGTGCATTGACCTACGCATGTGGCTGCATGCTGATTCAATGGTAAGAGCTCTTCTTCACAGCTCCAGGATTAATGCCAGCTCTCTGAATACTGTCTGCATACACTTTGGATTTTCTCCCAGTGTGTATGAGAGTATCGAAGAGAAACTGCTTGACTTGCCTTTACTCTTGGCATTACGGCCAAGATCATAGTTGAAAACAGCCATGCTAAGAAATTAATTAATTAATTTAAACAAAATAATAACTCTTGCATGACATGAAGCAGGTTTATTGAAATAAAACTGCAGTGCAGAGATACACAAGCAAATAGAAATCACCAGTAATATTAAACAGATCACTAGTACAAATGTTGAGATTGCAACACAGGAGAACATGTCAAAATTTACTTAGTATTATGGAATATAAGCAAGCCACTGAACAAAATCCTGGGGATACTGCTAAAAATAGTGGGTCTGGGTTTAAGTCACAGGATGGCTCGCTAGTGAAATGTTGGCACTTTAACATCAAGTGATGACATGCTGAAATGTCTGAAAATGCAGGAGAAAAGAGAAAATCAAACATTACTCCTTTATTTAAACTTTTTTGCAGGGGACATGTCCCCATACAATCCCCAGTGTGTGGAACACAGAACAACCACATCCTGAACATATGTATACCAACTTCAGTCACCATATTAGGGGCTCACTAAGTCAGTTCCCAACATTTCAAATGGTTACCCACACGATAGTCATATGATGAATACAGAAAGCACAGATGCATATGCAAAATGCAGACCTCCAGAACAGTAAGAGATAGTGTAATTTAATGGAGTATGGAAAACTAGCACATACAATAGTAATTAGGCATGAAAATGTGCACTAACAGACACAGCCATCCATATCAGACAAAATACAAGCAAGACCCAGAATGACATTGTGATGCATTAAAATGTATAGTATTATGTAAATCAAAAAGCCATTTTTAGCATGCACATTCACAGTGTGGAGTGTTACAATGAGCTGTCTACAGGGGTAGAATGGGGACTTGCCCTACAATTTCCAAGTATACAAAGGCATATCTTGTGGTGGCTAAGGTATGACAGAGACCTATAGCTAGCAAGGATATAGTATGGGACATAACCTAAGGTTAGTTGGACACTGAGTAGCTCAAGCATGTCATATTGTTTGATCACTCTTGAGGTGTACTCACTTTTTACGTAGATTGATATACTTCCACCTTTTGTCCCTACTTGTATGGTAGCTGCTCTAAATGAGTGAAAGGCATAATACCCTTACACTGCTGGGGTGCTTCCACAGCTTAAAACTATGTCTGAGTAACTGTACAGATGTCAGTGGAGATTCTTGTTGTGACTCCTACCATTGAGCAATAGCATGTTTAGTTTATCTTGGATAGAATGCACTATGTCGGAGGATTTATCAGATTTGCATTGTCTAAAAAAGGACATTCAGCCATATTTAATAAACCCTACAGGGTCCATTTACACCATGTGTGCATTGTGATGCACATACAATAGCATACTGTTTTGGATTCAGTAAGCAGCTCTACGTGGTGTGTAGAGACGCGTAAATAAAGTCAACACAGTGGCATGCTAATTACAACGCAAACAGCTGAATTGCATGCTAATCAACCAATCCAAGATGGAGAAGATGTTCAACAAGCTATAAGCAACTATGTAGACTCAGTGCTGGTTTTCCCTGTGAATTCCACAACCTACTGGAATACAGCCACGGAATGTAATCTACACAGAAACAATCTTAGGGGTGGCTGTTGCTTTAATTCATGTGTATGTGCAACAGGCTGAAGTCTGTGCTGCTGCTGCTAATAGATGATGGCCAAGAAGGAGAAGAGTTTTCAGACCTTGTTTAACTTATCACAATCTGCATGACATGGAAATTGTAGAGCGCTACAGGATGGAAAAGACACACTACAGGAACTCTGCGACCTCTGTCATCCTCAACTCAGAGCCAGGGCAAACCAAGGAGAACCCATACTAGTGGATGCAAAGGTATGTGTAGCACTTAAAATTTTAGCTACAGGAACCTTTCAGAGACCAACAGAGGACATGCTGGTGAGTGTCAGACATCAGCATCCAAGATTCTCTATCAGTTCCTGAATGCGGTATCCAACATACCAGTGACCACATATATTTTCCCTGTACTCCTGATGACAGGGCCACAAATGTGCAGGAGTTGAACCCTGTAGCACACTACCCTTAAGTACTGGGTGCCATAGACTGTACACATATAGAAATTAAGGCATCACCTGGGGAACAGGGAAGGCTCTACATAAATAGGAAGGTCTTCCACTCTATTAATTGCCAAGTTGTGTGTAATGCCTAGGGAATCATCCTGAACATGTCTGCTGGCACCCCAGGCAATTACCATGACTCACATATCTGGCACACATCCCAACTGTATCAGATGTTTCCTAGGGGGGATATCTCACAGCGGCATTTACTGGGGAGTGTAGGTTATGCACTGGAACCGTGGTTGATGACACCCATCACAAATGCAGACACACCCGGTGAAGAACACCATAATGAGGCACACCCTTAAACCAGAAATATCATAGAGTGTGTGTTTGGGCTGCTGAAGTGGTTCCAGTGCCTAAATACATGTTAGGGAGCCCTGCAGTACAATCCATGTACATGTACTGAAGTATTCATCATCTGTACCATGCTATACAGCATCATCCTGAGAAAACATCTTCAACAGGATCAACAAGGGGAAGAGGCACACATCCTACCACCAATGTCAATTTCACCATAGCCACACACAGGTGAGCAGTCAGTGGGGGAACCAGCAGCTACTGTGGATGTAGGCAGATATAGGTGTGCTCAATATGCCCTTGCATTAGCTTGAAACTGGAGTGTATTATGTAATAATATGAATGAATGGCATATCCTTGCATGTTGTTACTTGCTAGCTTAGCAATTATTCAATCATATTCCTATACAGTAGCCAAGGTCTGGAACAATATTCCTACGGATATTAGAGCAATGCCATATAGTCACATATTCAAACAATTTCTAAAGAGATTTCTCCTTAACTATTGGCTCTGTGCATGTCTTACACCAGGCTGACACTACCCATTACTCCTTCCTTCTCTTCCTTTCTCTCCCCTCTATTCTTTCTTCATTGCTTCCCATTCTTCCTTCTCTTTCCCTTGCCCTTCTTTTCCCCCTTCCTCCCTCCCTTCTCTTATTAGCCAAGGCACCAGTTATTTCTCTGATAGCTCACCACTTTAACTCCATCTCCTAATCTCATCCCAGTTGCAAAATCTCTTTCCTTTTTCTTAGTCTTTTGCTCTTATTTAAAATAATTAACATATTTACCATTGGTTTTGTTATCATTATTGATTGTACTTTACTAGGTGTTCAGTATCCTATGACTGTTGGTATCATTCACTGTATGATTTTCTTGTCTGACTTTGTTTATCCTGTATTTCAATTCTACTATTTGTTAATGCACTTCATGTGTTAATATTATGTAGTTTATTAATTGAAGTATGTATGACTGAGCATTTCTCCCTGGCCCTCCACTGAAAATGGGATCCATGCCCAGTCAGACTTTCCTGGTCAACAAATGCCAAATAAATAAATAAATAGTAAAAGGTGGGTGATTTGCACAGAAATGATTTTAACATTTGACAGCAGAGACTCATGTGACTGTTTGCATCCTCTATCAAGTAGTAGGCCTCAGGCATCAAAGATTCACACGGTCATACCTCTTAAAAGCACTGATGGTCACCAAATGTCCTCAGTTTACAATCATACTTTTGGAATGGAAAATCATTAAAGAGAAAAGTTAGAAAGTAATAAGACACATTTCCATTTCAGACTTCACATCCCTCACAAGATCATTCACAATGCTAATGTAAAATGTTTGATTCTATCAACTGTCAAAGGTACAATCAGCAAAACAGCATCACAAATGCAAATATACTAAACACTAACTCAGCTATGCACCCTTAGTATCATACAGAAATGTTCTGTATCCCTGAATCCAAAATATAGAAAACAAGGCTATGGCACAGTTATCATCACTTGCACAGGGGTGTTTGTGTGGGGGGTGGGGGGGGGCAGGAAGCCTTGGCTGACACAAAAAGTTGGTGAGTGTGTGAGTAAGAAAGAGAAGCAGGTAGACATTTGGATAAAGTGACAAATGGCCAGTGAGGCAAAAGGAGCGTTATGCTTTATGGCTGAACCATGTAACTGTTGTATGTGTTTATGTGTGCCTGTATGGGTCCTCCAGGTCAAATTGGTGTGTGAGTGTCTGTATGAACACAGCCACGCTCTGTGCTAGCTCTCCATCTTGATATGTTAGATAGGTGTGATCTGTGCATGGTAGGGGTGGCATTTCATCGTTGTCATACCCAACCATGAGAACTGGGTTTGCCAGGAGTTGCACTGGCATGTCCATTCCCATGGTCAAATACAACACTGCTACCTGAACATGACTGATGTCTGTTGGATGAGCTCCTCTCATGAGGATGCCTAGGACCATGACCCCATGACTTGCCACATCTGGGTGTGGACACCTCAACCACTGATGAAGCAGTGGAAGTAGTGCCACTATAATAGCATGATTGGGCATGGCCACATCAGCTAACAGCAGATGATGTGCCTGACCAAAACCCATGAGGATGCTGTCCTCCTCTCAGCAGACATTCCATGATAGATACTGCCCATTCCAATGTGTTATTCATCCAATCCATTGAATTGGCAACTTGGCGGAGGCAGTCACGCATGTCATCCTGTGCCACATCTACAACCCTAATAAATTTCTCCTGAGGACATATGGGAACATGCCTTTGCCTTCATGACAGCCCTAAACATATGTGGAGTGGTATGGGAAGACACATCTGGATCAAGTGGAGGATGAACAGCAGACCTCCTCCGAGCACCCCTAAAAACCCTTCTGCATGGCACTTCACCCACATTTTGGTTACAGCTAGAGTCAACAGGCACTGAAGACACAGTAAACACACTTTCCTAATCGTCTGACTCACCCTTCATCTGTCCAATATCTGAGGGCTCACTGGAATGGGTTGACATAGGCTTACTGGTTGTGTTCAATGGAATTACAGGGGATGGCTGAATGTCAACCTCTAGACCTCCCATCTTTGCCTTTGTTTTGCCACCATCATCATCAGAATCTGCCAGTACTCTGATATCAGGTGGCAAGAGTCCTACACTTCTACTGTCAGGATCACCAGTGATAATAAGCAACAAACACAGCAAAGAAATTAATAGCTACACCACTAATGTCAAATGTATGCTAATAAACTAACACTGGTGTCACTGCTCAGACTGTACAACAATACAGTAAGTTGGGAGGGTGGCCTAATGGTTAAGGTGTTTGCCTTACAAACACAAGGTGCGGGGATTGAGTCTCACAAGTGATAATTGGCTAGGCTTAAAATGGCTTGCAAGGGCAGTTAGCTTAGTACTAATCTATCTATCTATCTATCTATCTATCTATCTATCTATCTATCTATCTATATATCTACAGACAACAGTCCAGCCACCCACATCACACATATGGATAAAATATATAAATGCTTTGAACTGCTTATCACCACTGACAAAAAAGATATTTGCCTTACTGTGTGCAGTTGATGCTATACTTCTCATGGATGATGTCCCTGTAATAAGTTAAGTAAAAGCTAAGTACAATATCATCACAATTAACAGTAACACAGGGGGTTAAAAGTTTTGACCTTTATATGTCCATTAATGATACTTTTAAAAGGGATTTGGATGACAAGTCCAACCTAAGCCCATGTGCAGTCAATCCAAATGTGTTGTTAACTGTTGCAATCTACAATCCCACAAACAAATTTATTGTTAAACAGAACTTATGTATTGCTGTCAGTATTTTACTATACAAGAGTATTTAACATATGAAATACATAAGCCTACCTGGAAGCTCCTCCTGAGACATACTTGTTCTACCTGGAATAGTAGCACCAATCTCAAGGGCATGCTGTTCTGTACTTTCCTGGGAGCTGTCTGGATGCCTGACAGTGGACAGGAACTCTTCAATTGCTCTTAGTGGTCGCTCTATAGTAGCTCCCCAGTACCCATCCAATCAGGGGCCACTTCAGATGCTCTTCGCCGTGCAGATGAAATCATGTCAGTAGCCCTATAGCACACCTGATCATATCTGCTGCTGTGGCTGCCTACTGCATTCAAATCAGTAACTATGTGCTGCCAAATCTGCATTCTGCCTTACATATCTACATGTCCCCTCTCAAGCAGAAATGCACCATTTCACCTAAAACCTTCCACAATGACCTGCTTATCAGGGTCACAGAATGGTAGTTTTCATGGATTGGGGATGCCTGGGTGCCATAGTCCTAAGTGACCTAAAACACAACAGAAGGATAATACACATAAGTATCACATAACTAAAGTCCTGTTTTCAGATAACACATAAAAGGTAGCATTTCACTATTACCTACTGGAGAAACAAAAAAACAGTCAAGATACTGAAATATATGAAAAAAGGAATTGTATGGTTGTAGCAAAATACATTCACACAAAAGCAAAGCTGAATGCAGAACAAGTACAGTAACAATAGCAACATATCCTTGTTTGTGCCAAAGCAGAAATGCAGATTTGCTCTCCCACCCCAAAAGAACAGGCAAATGACACATTCTGCTAACAAACCACCAGTGAAATGCTAAAGGTGCTATCAAGTGAACTGACCCTGAAACATGTCTACAGATTTAACAAAGAACATTCCATTTTAAACTATTGCCAATTATGTGAACCTGTGGCCAGCACTCCCCTACATGTGTGTATGGTCCATCCTAGAAGACTTACACCACTGTGTCATTGAGAATATAGGACATTTACCATTTCACTGAAATAACAATAAAAGACTATGCACAGAAAAGCAGTGGCAACATTAGCAGTTGTGATGACAGTTAATAAGGCTGTGCATCTGAGAAAATGAAATGCCCTGACAAACATGCCCATGCCATCAGTACACTTTTAAGAAATGCATACTGATAAAAGGAACATTTGCTAATGCAAATATATATTAACAATTTTTTCTTAATGACATTTCAGCATATGCAGCATATAGCTGAAAAATTCAAACATATTTCCTCAAGTTCAGTAGTCTCCTGTCCAGATATATCCCAAAGTAATATCTTCTTCTGTGTTATCCAAATAAATAAGTCTCCTCACCTTCAGGTTCCCTAGCTACATGGTGTAGATTTAGGGCTGGGAGCATGGTGAAGATGCAAATGAAGTGTGAACTCATTAGAATTGCTGAATTCCAACTACGTGGCTCCTTGTTGCAGATGCAAATATAGTGCAGGCACGCCCTTAGTGTTTGTTGCTAATGGATTGCAACTGCGAAAGATTACTGGTAGAGAGAAGGAAAACACAACAGCAATTCAGACTGCTCTATCTCCAGTAGCTGTGTCAGCTACGTTAGACTTACAAACTGTAGAATTATTTTTTATCAATGTTTTAAATGTAAGTAAGCAACACACATTTCATAGTTTCTGTTCAATAACATCCAATCTCCCCTTCATTTATTGACAACTGCATATTATTGCCATTTAATATCCTCACACATTTTAAGGACAATTTCACAGAATGACTTACAGACTGCATGTCTCAATTATTGTTCAGATAAGACAAGAATGAACAACAAACACAGACAGATAAGAAAGAGCTGCATTTTTGCATGCAATAGTCATAAATGATCATGCTATCTCTCAGTGCACTACATTTGAAATTAATACATATACAAACAACTGTTATATGTTTTGTTAGTACTGTGGAGAATGTTGCAGTTGGCTGTATGCAGAATTATTTCAGTACACTGCTACAGAGCTGTTTGTATGGCAAAAAGGGATAAGACACCCTCACTGTGTTCTGAAGGTTCTTTGGAGTGAGAGTTGAAATCCAGACCTGAGTAAAAATATTTAATGTGTACCAACAAAAAATTTGCAGTGTTTATTTCATGGATCAGAAAAACACTAGGAATGACATATTTATCTCATTTGCATGGCACTTAGCAGTGGCTCACATAGGAAGTAGACAGACCACCTGCAGACAGGACATAGACAGTGTAAAGGTCAAAAAGTATACATTGTTGCAATTTTTGCTTTCATTCGTGCAACACAGCTAAACAATTTTGCACCTTGGTTAGTAAAGTTCCCCAACACCTGCAGCCATCAAACACCTGCAGACAGGATGCAGACATTCATAAATTGAAAATGAATACCACCGCACAAACACAATAAGCTGAGTTGTGCAGCAGTTAACACATAAAAGCTTAAGAATGAATAGGTAATTGTGCATCTGTCATTTAACTATTCCAGTGGCAGCAGGTGTAAGTATAGGGCTGTAATACAGATGGTTCTGGATTCAAATACAAGAAGTGCAACATATTTTTACTGTAGTGATAGCCCGGTTTATAACATTAAACAGAAAATTGTAAATGTGTTAGTTTAACATTCTTGTGGCAACAGATGTAAGTGCAGGACTGTCATGACAAGGTCCTGGTTTCTGATATAGAATAGTCCAGACATTTCTGTTGTTGTTCCATTTCATGTTATATTCAATCCCACATATAACACTTTAGATAGTGGAGCTTAGATGAATTATATGTATGAGGGATAAGTCACCCTTATTGTGTTTTCAGATGTATGACTGAGGGTATACTGTCTACTGTATTTCTTTAAGTATAATTCTGCTATCTGGACTTGCATGGCCTTCTCATTTAAATAAGACACATACAAAAATGAATCTGTATAGAAGAACCATGTCAAGTCACACACATACATGGCTAACACCTCAGACTGTTAGCTGTATTTATGAATTATTCAAGACTATATCTGAGCAGCATTTCTTTTGTGGCAAAAATGGGAAGTCACCACTGTGGAAGAAAATGTTTTATCCCTTGTGCATAGGTTTGAATCCCTCACTTCAAAAAATCAGTTTTATCAGTGTATAAAGCCAAAACAAAAATGTGTCAGGTCATAAAATGTATGCCCTCAGTGCATGTCTGCAAAGTTAGCTCACCTAACAGTTACCTTCCAATTTAAAAAAAAATATTTCCAACCTACAGTAGCAAACATCCCTCAGACTAATGTCAAGTGTCAGATTAACCTTCCAATTTCAAAACCTGCTTTCCTTCCTGCTTGGGACTGTTGCTTTCCATTTAACATCACACAAATGCAGTTGACATCTTTCTTGGGATTGCTCACTATCAGTAAATGTGATAACAGGAAATGGTGAAAAAGCATTAGTTGCCCCTGCTCTGCATTTAGAATTAGACATGTCTGATGTTAGAATGGTGCACAGTTTAGGGCACAGAGGTGGGATGTTCAGGAGTCAAGGATATTTGCTGGACACCTGGTAAAGTGGTACAGGCAAAAACTTCTGCAGGGGACTATTCTGGCTCCCAGTACAAGTTTGGAGCTTGGAATAGATTTGCTAAGGCTGCATGCAGTGGAACTGGCATCTCACACATTGGAGATTGGCCTACAAAGGTGCAAGAGAGATATGCTCAACCAGTGGTTGACTAAATTTCAAACTGGTGACATCCCACAGTTGTGTAAGTATGCTAATAAAGAGACTTTTAATATATCTAAAGGTAAATCTAGGCAAGATTGGTATGCATAATACTCTTCTGTTCTTTGCTTTTCACAGCTAATGTCAACATAGATTTGAATTGTCAGGCTCATGGTGAACATTTGGAGAGACTGAGGGACGCAAGTAGTATATTTTCAGCACGACAGAAGTATTATTGTAGGTTTAAAAGTTAATGATAGATGTTTTAGTATTCTATACAGTAGTATCAAAGTGAACATGCATATCCTAACTGTAAAAGCAAGTATGCAGGCATGTCTGTAACACAAACCAGCTTTAGACGTCAAATGTAAGACTGTAGTCAGAGGTTCAGGGCTCAAATACCATGAGCAGCAATTATACAATACTGAATTTCCTTCATAGTATTACATAAACTAAACCCTATACAAGTGGCATAAATGCCCTGCTGTTAATTAAAATCAGTATACTTGGACCAAACACATTTGCAATGTATGCACATTGCAAGGATTACTTTAAGCAATCCATAACTATCATTTGCAGATGATAGGATGTATACTTAAATATAATAGTTTAGATAAAATACTTGTATAATTGTGATAGTGCATTGTATGTCACATATGATGGTACTAATTTTATCTCTTTTTTCTCTCACCCAGCACTTCTCTCTTTTTTTCATTTTCTATTATTTGCCATCAAAATGTCTCCATGTCATCCATCTGTAACAAATCACTAAGTGTTTCACAGCACAGTGAGGGAGGCTGAGCCCTCAGGTATACTGCTTCAGCAGCTGGTGCTCTGGTACCTTCTGGAAGAAGTGGCAGAGATGGGGATTTCATCACCCACTAGGAGATGCTAGGGTTGGTGCGTAGGGTTGTGCACAGCACCATTGGTGTTCACATACTCCAGATGGAGATGCTGCTGTCCCTGATGGTACATAGGAGGAGAGGATGTTGCACTCCAGCACCCAGTGCAGTAAGGAGATAAGGATGGCAGTCCTGCGGGGCAGGACTAGATTCTCACTGTCTCCATGTTTGATGGGCATGAACTTATGTTGTCCCCTCTCTCACCCCAATCATGGTGTCTCCTGACCTTTTGCATCAGCCACCATCCCTGTGTCTTTTCTTGTTTGTTTGTATTTGATTTATCACCTATCCAACTTATCTGACCCAGAACTACCAATGTCCTTTACCCAGCATTCCTCACTTACTGAATTAAAAAACAAAAAAGGTCACCAGTCCTACAAAAACAAATATCATCCCATACATAGCTCTCCATTCCATACAAGTGTATTCTTGACACACTAGATTTGGAATAATTGGCTATACAACATGATTGTGTTGTCATCACCCCACTTTGTGAAGGTGATAGTCCATATAGATTCATAGATTAGTACTAGGCTAACTGCCCTTGCGAGCCATTTTAAGCCTAGACAATTATCCCCTGTGAGATTCAAACCCTGTACCTTGTGTCTGTAAGGCAAACACCTTAACCATTAGGCCATCCTCCCAACCCAAATTCAGCTAATATTCTGTACGTATTTTCAGTTTACTCTGTTGAAGAAATAGATAGTTATGTTTTTTTCCTATCTCCCACCTGCACATTCCTGTATTTCTTTCCCTTTGTTCTTCGCCCTGATTGCTCTCCATTTCACCACTTTACTGTCTACCCCATTTTAACATCTATAATCTGGTCAAAAAATATAATCACAATCAACACACATAAGTACCAAAAAAGCAATGGAGCCCTTCATTTTCTGGCCTCTGTGTTTGCATGGAGTTGGGCAGCACACATTAATGCCAAGCAACAGTAAACTTCTCTTCTGTGCTGTGGTTTATCTTCATGCAATGCTGCTTAAACAAGTTGAGCTAAAGTTAAATATAGTAACACAAGCTAAATGTAGTATAAGCATAATTTCATTGCATTATCACTACTTATTTAAAAGTATTACATACACATGGATTCAAACCCAGTATCATCTGGGGTCAAAAAGAAATGTGCCAGTGCATTTACATATGCTGCCACAGAGTCAACTATGGAGCAGGTGTTTTTCTTACACTGACTAAATTTCATAATTTTAGAAAGAGCCTTGCATTTTTGCACCACTTAACCACACACAAACAAGGAAAGCAGTAAAAATCTGCATCTCGCATGAGCAAACACTTTGTCAGTCATTTTGCAAACCTGCTGCTTGCCGTTGCTTTTTTCAAACTAAATATCAGCATGTATTAGTTCTTCTTACTGTCCATTTAGTCTAAATGGCATGAAATTCCATGGTGAAAAATAACAAAATGAAGCCCCTCTCTAAGAATATGTCAGATATTTGCAATGCAGCCATGTGTTACCTCCCCCACCCTGTGCACTGTAACCCTGGTCTCTCAGTACTTGTCCAGAAATGTGTTGGCTATACTACGTAAATTAATAAGAAATGATGTGTGATATATCATGCACATCTTTAGAATGACAATACTCATTCAGATTTTCAAATTCTTGTAGTAATGCAGACATCTCTTTGCATATAGTTTATAAAGCTGTCTCAAACTATACCCGCACATTGGAACACAACCACAAAATAGTATTCATTACACACTCATCAAGCTGGTAAAATGCAGAACTTGAACTATCTTTACAATTGCACCTACCTACACATCCATTTTATGCAGGCCTTTCAATATCTTCTCTGCAACATCCAAGGCTGATGTCATCCACCAGCCTTCTTAAAAGTCAGACTTGTGCTGTGGCACTTGCTTAAAATACTGTGTTCTCTAGTCTGTGTATTAAGATAGATAAGGGTTCTGTTTTACTGCAGTCAATGTATGTGAGTGTGTGTGTCTGTCTAGCCAGAAGAGTGTATGTGTCTGACAGTTAACTCTTTAATTCCATGAATTGACAGTATTTTGACACTTGCATAAGCCTACATACCCATTTCATGCAGGCCTCCCAATAGCTTCCATCCAATATCCATTGCTTATGTCATCCACCATAAGTTTATTTATTTATTATTTATTTATTGCATTTGTTTACTGGAAAGGTCCACTGAGCCTAGGTGAGGCAATTTTCAGTGGGGCCCCACATTTAATTAAACATGTTGCAGATTACAATAAAACATAGAGATATAGTTACAGTTACATAGATAGCTAGAATACAATACATAAAAAATACGGACATATAGTTACAATTACTTAGACAGCTAGAAGGCAATGCAGTAACAATCTTAGGCATTGATTTAACTATGATATTTAGAACATATTAGAGAACATACATATTGACTTTTTCAGTGGAAAGAGGAGGGGTAGAGTGAGAGTGGTACAATAGGGGAAGAAAGTGGTAGTTGTGATTCAAGAGGGTTAATTTTGGCATGGGCATAACCAGCAGGAGGAGAGGTGCTGTTTAAGAGATTTTTTTAAAGAGTGCAGGGTACATGATGGACATTATTGTGGATGGGAGGGTATTCAGAAGTTTGGAAACAGTGAAGGAATAGAGCATTTGACCGGCTGGGAGTTGGAGTTTGTCTACTTTAAGCAGTGTTTTATTTTCCGATCTAAGATGTCTATTTGATTGGTGCAAAGATAGTATGGAAGAGAGAGATGGACATGCTGTGGGTTTATATATCATTTTATGTGCAGTAGTTAAGTGTAGGTAGTTGAGATCGAGTGGAAGCTGTAGCCAGTTTAGTTGTTGAAGCAATGAACAGTGGTGTGTAGAGGATCTATCATTTGTTGCAAATCTGGCAACCTTATTGTAACATGAGTCTAGCTTTGTTTTAAGACATGAGTGGATATTTGTGAGGATAGGGGCACCATATGGCAGGGATGGAAGTAAAAAGGCTGAGGCTAGAGTCTTTTTAGCAGTGTTGTTGAGGTAATAGCTATGCCTATAAACAGTGCCCAGTTTCTGATGTATTTTTTGATGTTATTGTGTATGTGGAGATCAAATGTTAGGATTTCATCAATAATTACTCCTAACAGTTTAGAGCCTACTTCAATGGTGGTATTATTTTGGAAGTGCATAAAGAATTCAGTCCTATTTAAGGAGGTTGTTTTTGGGAGTCAATAGGATCAGTTTAGTCTTGTTTGTGTTGAGAGCAAGGTGATTGCTTGACATCCATTTTTCAGTGGATGTGAAGACATTTTGGGTTAGTAGTTATAGCTCAGAAGGGTGTTTTAGCAGTGCAGATAATTGTCGAATCATCTGCATATTGGATGACAGTGCCATGTGTAAGGGAGTTGGAAAAATTATTGATGAATATATTGAATAGAAGGAGGCCCAATATGGAGCCTTGGGGGACACCTGTAGAGATGCTGAGGAAGGAGGAACAGAATTGTTGTCATTATTTAATTGATATCTGCCAGAGAGGTAGTTTGAGAACCAATTTATGGTTTGGGTGACACACTTAGATTGTTGAGTTTAGAGAGTAAAAGGGAGTGTGAGATAGTATCAAAAGCTTTTGAAAGGTCAAGGAAAAGTGAATAGATGATCAGACCGGAATTGCGTGCTTGATTTACTGTATCCGTAAAGGAGATGAGAGCTGTGTTTGTGCTATGGCCTGGTCTAAAGCCATGTTGGGTTGGGGTGAGAAGTTGGTTGTTAATTAAATGGTTGAGAAGTTGTGTATGGACACATTTTTCTAATATTTTTGAAATGCAAGAGGGGATAGCGATAGGCCTAAAGTTGGAGATGTCTGAATTTTTGCCACCTTTGTGCAGAGGAAGAATATATGCTTTCCTCCAGATATTTGGTATGTGGGATTCTTGAATTGATCTATTGAGAAGTATACTAATGGGGTTAGTGATGGAGCTTGCATATATTTTTAGGAATTTAGCAGGTAAGTTGTCAGGAGCACAGGTGCAAGGTTTGAGTTTTAGAAGGAGTTTCTTTATGGTGCATGTGGGAGTGGGTGAGAAAGAAAGATTTTGTGGAGAGGAAGGTTTAGAATGATTAGATTGTTGGTCTGATGAGTTAGGGTTAGAAGGAGGGAAAGTGGTGGTCAGCTTGGCAATGGTGTCAATGAAATATGAGTTAAAGAGAGAGGCTATATCAGAAGGGGGTTTATCTGGGTATGGGCAAGGATTTGTGTTAGCGACTGGGTGTATAAGGGAATTTATTGCTCTCCAGAAATGTTGTGGGTTTAGCCTATGGTGGTCCTGTAGTTTGTAGAAATATTCTTTTTTGATTTTGGTTACCTGCTGTTGGCCTGATTAAATAGTTGTTTGTATAGTGCCAGGTCAGTTGGGTTTTTATATTTTTGCCATTATTTCCAAGCTTTGTCTCTAGTGGACATGATTTGCTTTGTGGATTTGGTGAGCCAAGTCTTATTTGGGACAGATACAATAATTCAATCTAATACTGAGCATTGGTTCTTTTTGTTATTGGGCTGAGTTATATCAGAGATAAGCTGGGTATAGTTGAATAGGTTGATGTTAGTTTGAGGGTTTTGGTTAGAGATATCTAACCAATTAATGTTTACATCCTCTAGGATGATTGTTTTATTTTGAATATTTTTGATTGACCATGCTAGAATTTCCTCTAGAATGGGAATGTTGTCACCTGGGGGAATGTATAATGCTATGATGCAGAGGGTTTTATAGTTATTTAGCTTTAAAAGGGTTACTAAAAGTTCTGCTGCAGAGATCTGTGGAATGGGTTTAGTGAAAGGGACTATGGTGTAGATATTTGGGCATATCAGGGTAACACCACCACCTTTTCTATGTGGTCTGTCATTCCTGAGGCATGTATAGTTGGGGGGTAGACATTCTGTGTTGTTGATGAATGGTTTGAGCCAGGTCTTGGTTATGGCAGGGAAATCAGGTTTGTTTTGGTGTAACCATGCATGGAAGTGGGGAATTTTATGTCTAATGCTTTGTAGGTTGATGGTAGTGAAGTTTAAGGATTTTATGGAGTAGGGTTGCTTGTGCATTTTGGACTGTGGCCCTGGGTTTAGGTGTATGTCTCCACATTTTATTAAGTTAGACATGTTGCTTTGATTTATAGGGTGTTGTGTTTTAGTTTTATGGTGGTAGTTTAGTTTAGGATAATTATAGTGGACTTTGTGTAGATGGAGGATTTTTACTTTAGCTTGTAGAATTATATCTGGAGAAAATCAGATAGGGCCTATTGTGGAGTAACTTGGAAGAGTCTGTATGTGCATGGATATTGAGTGTGATAGTTTGAAAGGTATGTGGATTGTGTGATAAGATGTAAGGTGGAGGAGTAGAAAGAGATGAATAGAAATAGTTAGGATTATGATATTACTGTAGAGAGGCATAGTGATAGAGTGGAATAATATGATAGGAGAGAAATTTGTATGATAGGAGAGAAATTTGTAGGAGTGGAAAGAGTGGGTTAAAGATTGAGTTTAGTGATATATAGTGAGTTAGGAAGTAGGGGACAGGGAGAAGTGGTAGGGTATAGATGTGGTATTTTGGTAGGAAGGAGATGGAAGAGGAAACTGGGAAAGAAAGTGGTAGCGAGGATATTTAGGTAGTAATTATTTAATAACAAAGACAATATTGGAAAGCCTTGGAAAAGGGACAGAAAGGGATAGGAAGTGTTGGGCAGTGTTGGAGGAGGAGCAAGAAGGGATAAGAGTATGCAAGGGGAATAGACAGATGAGGGTAGTTGAGTTAAGGGAGGTGACTGTGTTTAGTTTGGGTGTGGTAGTTTGTGTAGAGGGGTGGGTGGAGTTGAGATAGCTTATTGGTGGAGTTGAAATGTAAGAGGATGGGGTTTAGTTATAAGTTCAATGAAAGTGGGGGTGGGAATGGGGGTAGCATTGGGTAGGGGAGTGGAATGAGCTTGATTGTAGTGAAGGCAAATGGAGTGGGGCTAGCCCCAGCTAGTATGTGTGCCAACAGAAACTATCAGCTGCTCTGACCGAAAAAGTGGGAAGCAATGCTTTTACTGCAGAGGTAAGGTTCATAGGATCATAGGTAGATATTAGGCTATCGACCCTAGGGCCTATACAAGCCTAGCCATAATTATTCCCTGGCTATTGCTTCCCACAAATATTTACTTTCCTGGACCCCTGTCTAGAAGGGCTACTGATGTGATCCCCGGGGGTGAATTTCCTACCTCTCATCCAATCATCAAGGTTCCTCTTGAAGAGGGCCATTGAGGCGCTCTGCCTGACATGTATGGGCAGCTTATTCTAGAGTATGGGGAGTCTGTGGGTCAGGAGCCTAGCCCTCCAGCATGTCCTATTCATCGTGATGACAAGGTTAAGATCCCTGGAGTGTGTGACTCAGAGGGATTTCTTTAAGTGTAGCATGTCCAACAACTCTGGGTTTGACATGGCATTGTATGTTAGGCAGAGATCACCTCTGAGTAGGTGATATGTGACAGAGTATAGCTGAAGTTTCTTTAGATGGTCAGCATAAGGCATCTGCTTTAGGCCTGTGATTCTTTTTGTGACGTATTTCTGTAGCCTTTCTAGTTGTTGCAGATGTCTTGTGAGGTACATACTGAATGGGGCATTGTATTCTATAATGGGTCTAATGAGGGATGAGTACAGAGGGACAATGACCTCCTTTTTTCTGGATGAAAAGTCCTTAGTGATGAGGTGTGCCATGTAGATGGATTTTCTAACTGTTGTGGCTATGTGGTTATCAAAGGTGAGACCACTGTCCACCTGTGTCCCCAGGTCTCTTATCACACTTTCAGTGTTTAGTGTACTGCCACCTATGTGGTAATTCACAGGCACGTGTTTTTTTCCCAAAAGGGACAAATATACATTTTTTGGCATTTAGCTTGAGCCCATGGTTCTGGCACCAGGCATCTGTTTTGGTAAGGTCCTTTTGTAATATATCCACCTCGTTTGGGGGATTCGATATTGGCTCACAGCTTGCAGTCATCTGTGAACTTTGTAAGCCAGAGTCCCTTAGTGTTGGCTTGTAGTTCAGAGAAGGAGATGCCAAACAAGAGTGGACTCAGGACAGGAACCTGCTCTACACCACTTGTCACTTGTCTGGAGCTGGATTTGGAGTCGGCTACTTTTACAGTGTGTATTCTGTCAGTAAGCCAGTTTGTAACCCATTGATTGATGTAGGGATTAATGACCAGCTTAGTAAGTTTATCTATGATTCCAGAGTGGGGGATAGTGTCGAAAGAGTTGGCGAGGTCCAAGTAGGCTCTATGAGCTACCTTACCCTCATCCGCGGCTCTGGATACTGATTCAAAGAAGTCGATCAAGTTCAGGAGGCAACACTGGCCTTTCATGAACCCAAACTGGGTGGGGTACAGTGTCTGAAGGTTGCCAATGTCTTTGTTTATAAGTTCCATGATAATACGTTCCATGGCCTTGCAGATCAGGCTCATCAGACTGATGGGACGGTAGTTCCCAGGGTCCAAAGTGGATCCCACCTTATGTAGTGGGATGACTGTAGCTGTGCTCCACTCTGTGGGCATGAAGCCTGAGGTGAGGCTATGATTAAACATGACACATAGGTGAGGTGCCAGTTCATTTGTAGTTTATGCAGTAGACAGCCCAGGATGTTGTCTGGTCCCATGGGTGCTGTATTCTTGGCTTTGGAGAGTGCATTTTTTTACCTGAATGGCCATGATTACCGGAATTTGGCATTCTTTCAGTATTGAGATGGGCCCTTTAGGGGATGAGAAGGGGGTGAATTTGGCACTGAATCTATCTTCCAGGATATTGGTGTTATCCTTGGGATCAGTATATCTAGTGCCATTCTGCTGTAGCTCAGAGCAGATCTAAGTAGTGCCATTTAGATTATTGACATAGCTATAGAATGCCTTGTGGTTGTCTTTGGAATCTTTGGCAATTTTGATCTCAGCTTTCTACTGAGGCTGATGAGGGAGTTTTTTTTGAATCCTGGGTTCTTCCTCTTTTCTGCATCAGTTTCTTCCTTCTGTTGTACAGCTTGTTTATGGCAGGGGACCCCAGATTGGCTTCCTTTTTTTAGAGGACAGCATCTTGGTTCTATTTGGGATGGCTCGGTCCATACACTAATGAATGTGCTTGTACAGCACCTTAGTGTAGGATTCAGCAGTTGAGCTTCCAGTTCCCATCTGCATGGGTGTCATGAAATTTGCTACTTCTGACTTGAGAAGCATGAAGTTGGCTTTGGAGAAGTTTTTTACAGAGGTTTCCTTAAAGGGGGGGGGTGGGATGTGGATGTCAAGGGTGATTAGCTTATGGTCTGATCGGACCGACAAGGGGGTGACTACTGGTGTGGAGCATCGATCTCCCATGTTGGTAATGGCCAGGTCTAGAATACTGTTACCACTGGTGGGACTATGAATTAGTTGCTGTAGGGCATTGGAATTTATGAATTCCAAGAACCATTGTGCAAAGGTGTTGGTACAGGAGTAGTTTTCCCAGTTAATGGTAGGGTAGTTTAAATCACCCAGTATTAGGGTGCTTGGTTGTATCTTAATATTTTCCAGTATGTTTAGAAAGGTGTAGTGAGAATCTTGGGGCATGGTGGGGGATCTGTAGCAAGCTACAATTTGCACTGCAGTCTTACCTAGTGTTAGTTGCACCTGGATAATTATAGATGCATTGTGTTGGGCAACCAGCCTGGAGGTGTGATTTTCCTCAGTGAATTTGGGCACACCTCTGCCTTTGAACCAGGTCTCAGTTACTGCACAAATATTAATGTTCTCCATTTGTAGGAGAGCCTCGAGAGAGTGCATCTTGAGGTTTAGACTTCTAGCATTGAGTAGCATTACCTTCAGATTTTGCTTGCTTGTACCAATTACGGTGGTAGTTTTGTCCTTTGAACCTTGTCTAAAAAGGCACTATAGGGGTGGCAACAGCCTTAGCCAGTAACCTGAATCCCAGGGGTGACAGGTGCAAACCATATCTTGAAAAGCATTGTGGTTTGTCAATCATGTCATCCCAGGCAGACAGATACTGGATCCCTTTTGAATGACACCAGAAGCTTAGTCAATTATTGAAGTCAATCATTTTGTCCTTATACTGTGGTATCATTCTGGGTGATGGCAGGATGCTACTCAGGGCTAGGGTCATACCTGCCTGGGCTACATGATCCAAGAGCTCTTCCATGTCTCTTTTTCATGTAGTCCAGGGAGGTATGTCTCAAGTCATTCACTCCAACATGGACAATGACAGAGTCATATCTGTACCTGTAGTGGCATGACTTGAGTGCATGCATTATGTGGTGGATTCTGACATCTGACAAACAACTAACTGTAATTTTCTCCTTGTTCAGCCTGGTGAGTGTGACATCAGTGTGCCTATCTATAAAGTCAACTATGACTGAAGTGTTGGGTATGTTGTCTTGCCTTAGGGGCTGCTGTTGGGTGGCACACTGGTGTTATGAGCTATGTGACACTTTGATTGTGTTTGGGGGTGGTGTTTGTTTGTGTTTCAGCTTCGGAGATCCTTGTTGCTTGGGCAGGTTAATGTTAAGAGCCTCCGCATATGTGGGTTTTGTGTTGCTATGTGTGGGTTTTGGTGGTGTGGGTTTTGAAGGACTATGTTTTGTTTGAGGTGTTGTATGTTAGTTAATCTTCTCCTGTTGACTGTCTAGTACAATCTTGACTGGAGAGAGCTTTGCTTCCAGTTTGGCTATGTAAGTGAATCTCTTGCAGGTTGTAGTGTTTGGTGGTAGGAGGAGAGGGTTGTCTGTGTACATGAGGCAGTTGCTGCATTGCCCCAGTATACCCAGATTCACCAGGGGGGCAGGAGAAATCACAGGAAGCTGACCCTTGGACATGCCTGGTTAGGTGCTTTCTTTGTGTAGTACAAGAGCTGTTTTCCCTTACTTTTTGGCAAGGTATTTGCAATTGTAGGTTGTCTAGTGCCTACGACTATTTTCTCCTTATTACCAAGGAGAGGTGAGTGCTTGTAACAAATTAAGGCTTCCTAGTGCTTTTTAGCGAGTTTTAGAGGTTATTCAGGGAAAAGCCAATGTAGATTTAAATCATGGAAAGAGCAAAGTCTAATGCTGATTATGGTCTGATGCACTGTCTGAATTACTCGATGGTTGTTGGCTCTTTAGTGTACAAAACTAGCAGAGGCTATACGTATTGTAGCTGTTTAATGGCTTGGTAAAAACTGCACTCTTGCTGGAGGGGAGTTGGATGGCTAAAGCGTGGGTCAGAAATGGGGTCTGGAATGTAAACTAGAAATGCAGGACATATGAGAGAGAGAGAAAGGAGAAAAAGAGGAGGAATGACTGAGGGGTAGTCAGTAGAGCGATTCTGGTGGTGTGCTCACCCTAGATAATACAAAAAACAATGGCTAGAGTAAGGTCTTTAAACAAGGCATGTACTTAGAAGTTATTATCTCCGAGCTATTTTCAGGGGTTTTAAGCACTGGACCCACTTTAGCAGAGGATAGAGGTCAGGAGGAATTATTGCCCAGAAAGGGTATTGCAAGGATGAAAAAAGTAAAAAACAAAAGTTACTGAGGGTAGTTTTATAAGTCTTACAAAGGATGAGGGGAAGAGTGAGAGGTAAAAAGTCACAGCTCGATATCTATTCACTACAGTTCCGAGTATCTTAATCAGCCTGGTCTAACTACACAATACTCATTACACTCAGTCTTGTGGTTGGGAGTGCACTATTAGAAAAGCTTTTTGCAGATTAAACAAATACAGAGAATTAACAGCTTAATCTCAGCACTTGACTGTTCTCATAATGTACAGCTTCTTGTTACAACATTCACGGCTGTAGAATGAACTACACATGTAATTGTCCTGGTAAGTGTATTTGCTATCAAATAATTCCCTTGCATTCAGGGGAAAAAAACACCAGTTAATTTAACCTGTTAGGAAGTGTATACCTCTGATAATAGGAAACTCTTAGGCTAAAGTAACTGCCGAGCACTCATGGGAATGCCGAACTCCACACACGCATTGATTAGCTGGACAGACAATTTAATTACAACTGCATATGCAGTAATTTAACAATAATTGTGTATGCAAAGCTAAACACAGCAGAGCTACTTACAACTAAATATAACTAGAAATGAACGTTATGTTTGTTAATACAACATAGCTAGCTCTAAAACAGGTTATTTAATTGGAACTGCACATGTGAATAGCACATCTGGGCTAGTTCAAAAACAGATATTTTATCAACAACTGAACATACAAGCATTTACTCAGCAGGGAAGGCAATAAAACAACTACATACCCATTAATGTTCAGCAAAGTCTGCCTGCAATCAATACCGCAGTGAACCACGTGGCATTCTCATGACATGTGCACAGAGTAATATGCTTAAACAATGTTACACATCTGATGGATCTATGCAGTACACCACTTAAAATGTTACAAAGTATCAACTCAACTTGCAGTTTGTATCAAAGAAAGATTACTGTAGCATATCTTAGCAAAGCAGAAATAAACAGTGATAGATCACTTACATGGGGAGCACGCTGCACCAGTAGGACGCTCGGCAGACTGGATAATAAGGAAATGGCGCCCGGGGACACAGGTACCTAAAATGACTTTACACCAGATGTTAGGTGCTGGATGGAGGGTACAAGCACAGATAAGTGGAGGTAGGATTAATTAAGCTAATCCCAGCTATTATGTGTGCTAACAGAAACTATCAGCCACTCTGACCCAAAAGGGGGGGAGCAATGCTTTTACTGCAGAGGTAAGGTTATTCAGGGAAAACTCAATGTACATTTAAATCATGGAAAGAGCAAAGACTAATGCTGATTATGGCCTGATACAGTGTCTGAATTACTCAATGGTTGATGGTTCTTTAGTGTAGGAAACTAGCAGAAGCTATACATATTCTAGCTGTTTAATGGCCAGCTAAAAGCTGCACTCCTGCTGGAGGGGACCTGGATGGCTAAAGTTTGGGTCAGAAATGAGGTTTGGCATATAAACTAGAAATGCAGGATATATGAGGGAGAGAAAGGAGAAAAAGGGGAAGAAGGACCTAGGGGTAGTCAGTAAAGCATTTCTGGTGGCGTGCTCACCTTAGATAATACAAAAAACAATGGCTAGAGTAAGGTCTTTAAAAAAGGCACATACTTAGAAGTTATTATCTCCAAGCAGTTTTCAGGGGTTTTAAGCACTGGACCTGATTTAGTAGAGGACAGAGGTCAGGAGGAATTATTGTCCAGAAAGGGTATGTCAAGGATGAAGATTAAAGAGGACACAGTTAGAAGTTATTATCTCCAAGCTGTTTTCAGGGGTTTTAAGCACTGGACCTGCTTTATCAGAGGACGGAGGTCAGGGGGAATTATTGTCCAGAAAGGACATTGTAAGGATGAAGATTAGAGAGGACACAGTTAAAAGTTATTATCTCTGAGCTGTTTTCAGTGGTTTTAAGCACTGGACCCATTTTAGCAGAGGTCGGAGGTCAGGAGGAATTATTGTCCAGAAAGGGTATTGCAAGGATGAAGATTAGAGGACACAGTTAGAAGTTATCATCTCCAATCTATTGTCAGGGGTTTTAAGCACTGGACCCACTTTAGCAGAGGACAGAGGTCAGGAGGAATTATTGTCCAGAAAGAGTATTGCAAGTATGAAGATTAGAGAGGACACAGAAGTTATCCTGCAGCTTTGTAAAAATCAGGCTCTTGCAGTGGAACTTGCTTAAAGTCCTGTGCCCTGTATTCTCTCATCTGTGTACCTAGATGGGAAGGGGTTCTATTCTCATTGCTGTCAACTGGGATGTGTGCATGTGTGTTTGTGTCCTTGCTTGACGTTAGAGTGCCTTTTACACCAGCATGAGGGACACTATTATTAGCATTTTTTTCCTGATCAGAATCTGCTAATGCCATCTGCTATAAAGTGTTGTCTGAAACTCTCCAAGTCAGACTTGAGCTGTGGTGCTTGCTTAGGATCATAGGATCATAAGATCATAGAAAGTTACTAGGCTATTTGCCTTGAGACCCTTACTAGCAGAGCCAAGAGTTTAGCTCATGTTTAGACAAGTCAGCATCCAAATCCCCTGTTCAGCAGGGACACAGGTGGAATCCCAGGGGTGTATTTTCTGTTTTCCATCCAGTTATCCAGGTTATGCTTAAAAAGGGATAATAAGGTACTATGCTTGATGTGAAGAGGGAGTCTACTCCACAGATGGGGGAGTCCAAGGGACACATCTGTCCCACCAACAAGCCTTGTCACAGACCAGGTTGCGGTCACTCGTGTGGATTACTGGACTGGAGCTTGACTTGGTATATGCATCAGTCCTATCAAGGCGGGGTCTGAGATTGCTTTGTATGCCAGACAGAGGTCACCTTTGATGAGTCTGTATGAAACTGAGTAGAGTGACAGAGCTTTTAGCCTATATGTGTAAGGTAGATGTTTGAGGCCCTGGATTCTCCTGGTGAGGAATCTCTGTGGTCTCTCCAGCTGCTGCATGTGCTTTGCAAGGTATATGGCGAAAGGGTTGTTGTACTCAATAATTGGTCTTAAAAGGGAAGAATGCAGGGATGTTATGAACTCCTTATCCCTGGATGAGATACCCTTACTTTTGAAGTGGGCCATGTAGAAAACTTTGTGTACAATGGAAGCATCATGGTGGTCAAAAGTTAGGTTGCTATCAACCTGTGTGCCCAAACCCTCATGACTGATTGCGTGCTTAGGACAGTGTTATTAATGTGATAATATGTGGGGACATCACTCTCTCCAAAGGGGATGATGATGCATTTTATGGCATTCAGCCTGAGGCCATGTATCTGCCACATCATTTGTTTGGGTGAGACCCTCTCGGAGGATGTCCACATCACTTGGGGAATTGATGACTGCTCCCAGTTGCAGTCATCTCAAACTTAGTCAGCTAAGCCCACTGGATTTGGCCTGCACCTCAGAAAAGTATATCTTGAATAACAGAGGCTCCAAGATCGATTCCTGGGTTACACTGCTTGTTACAGTTCTCTTGTTTGAGATGGCTTTCCCTATTTTGATTAGGTCAGCTCTATCAATGAGTCAGTTTGCAGTCCATATGGTAACATATGGAGTAATGCATAGTTGAGACAGTTCATCTATTATGCCCAAATAGGGAATAGCGTTGAAGGCTTTGGCCAGGTCAAGGTAGGTGGTGTGCACCATTTTCCCCTCGTCCATGGCTATGGTGACTGTCTCAAAGAAGTTGACCAGATTTTAACACACATGACCTGCCCTTGACAAAGCCAACCTGTGTGGGGTCGAGTGTTTGGAGGTTGCCAATGTCTCTGTTAACAAGGCCCATGATAATCCATTCCATGGCCTTGCAGATCAAGCTAGTTAGGCTGATTAGTCTGTAATTTCCCAGATTGACACTCCACCTTTGCGTAAAGGGATGACAGTGGCTGTCCTCCACTTAACTGGGACAAAGCTGGTACTCAGGCTTTGGTTGAATAGGGTGCCTAATGGTGCTGCAAGTTCATGCCTGAGTTCATGTAGGATGCAGCCTGCGATGTTATTGGGTCCCATGGAGGCTGTATTTTTTGCCTTTGAGAGGGCAGTGGTGACCTGTTCCCTAGAGATAAGGGGAGGGGGACAGGTACTGGGGTTGAATTATTGATAAGGGGACAGAGGAGTGAAGCTTTTACTGAATCTGTCAGCCAGTAGGTTGTCTATATCTACAACATTTGTATATGTGATGTCCCTGACTGCCAGTTCTGAACAGATTTGGGTGCTTCCTTTGAGACTGCAGACATATGTTAAGAAGGCCTTGTGAATATCTGTAGTAGATGTGGCCAATTTGGAATCAAAATTGGCTTTAGAGGATTTCACTAGTGCTCTTATTTGCATGTTCAGTCTAAAGAGAGATTGCTTCCACTTGGGCACCTACTTCTTCTTGGTCTTGGACAGCAATTTTTCCTTTTGTTATATAATTTATTTATTGCAGATGTCCACCAGATAGGTTTACTCTTCCTTGCAGAGGATGATTTTGTCCTGTCAGGTATTCCTGATTCCATGCATCTATATAAATACTCATATAGTACTTTGGTGTAGATTTAGACAGTGGTGCCAGTTCCTACAAAAGGGTAGGGGGCTTTACACTGTTTATACGAACCCCCAGGAGGTTGTAATCAGCTTTGGAGAAGTTTTTTTTGTTTGACCCTAGCGAGGGGGGGGGGGGCAGGGGAGATGGTGACTTCGAAAGTGACAGCTTTATGGTCAGATATTACCAGGGAGGATGATACTGTAGGGGTGCTGAAGTGGTTACTAATGTTGGTTAATAATAACTCAAAGATATTGTCACCTCTTGTGGTGGTATCAACTAGCTGTTCCAAGGCATTTGCATTGATAAAATCAAGGAATCTCTAGTTGTTTATGTTCTGGCATGAGTAGTGTTTCCAATCTGAGGTTGGATAGTTAAAGTCACCCAGGATCAGGGTAAAGGGTTGAATCTTGATAGATTGAAAGAGGTCCAGATAGGTAGAGTGGGCATCTTGAGTCAGATTTGGGGTCCCGTAGCTAGCTATGATTTGAATAGGGGTCTTGTCAATGGTTAACTGCACCTGGAGTGTCTCCTGTGTGTCATACAGCTTGACCAGCCTGGAGGTGTGTGTGTTTTTAATATATATTGAAACTCCACATCTTTGGCTTTGCTGCCCACAGTTTTTGCTCTGAGTGTATGATAGGATGATTAACCAGGTACGGCTAGGGTTCTCTCTGCAGCTTTGAACCAGGTTTCTGTGACTGCTCAAATGTTAGCATCTTCCGGGGTTTGCAATGAGTGCAGTTTCATGTTTAGTCTCCTAGCATGGAGTAGCATGACCTTTAATTTGCATTATGTTGAAATTTTTATGTTGGTAGTATCAACCTTGTGACTTTTCCAAAAAAAGGCATTATGGTGGAGGAAAGGGCCTTTGCCAGAAGCCTGAAAGCCAGCTGAGACAGATGCAGGCCATCTCTAGCAAAGCATCTGTTGATCATTACTTCCCATGCTCTCAAGTTCTGGATCCTCCTGGAATGACAATAGAAACTAAGTCAATTGTTAAAGTCAATCATTTTCTGTTTGTATTGAGGCATCATTCTGGATGACGGTGGAATTCTGCTTAAGGCTAGGGACATACCTGCTTGGGATACATATTAAACATGCTCAATCACATCTCTCTTCATATAGTCCAGAGAGGTACGTCTCAAATGGTCTCAAGTTGCTCACGCCAACATTAAAGTACCGTGTTCTCGGTCTGTGTATTTAGATAGGTATGAGTTCTATTCTCATTGCAGTCAACTGGGTGTGTATGTGCATGTGTGTTTGTGCCATTGCTTGACATTACAGAGTGCATTTTACCCCAGCATGTGGGGCACTGCTATTAGCATTTTCTCCTCACCAGATTCTGCTGATGTCATCCGCTATAGCTGATTGTATGGATGTGCAATATTCCCACCAGAGCAGGGTCAGAGACTGGCCTGGAGGCCAGGCACAAGTCAACTCATCCTATATGATACAAATTACAGTGACAGAGCTTTCAGTCTATCCACATACATCATGCCATGGTTTGTAGGCCCTGTATTTTATTGGTCCAAAACCCATGTTCTCTCCAGCTGCTGCAGTGTCTGGTGAGGTACATGCTAAAGGGAGCATTATACTCTATTAGTGTTCTAATGACATTTAAGTACAGTGCTGTTATATAATCCTTAAATCTGAATATGATAGCCTGATGTATGAGGTTCCCAACATAGTCTTTCCATAGCACTGATGAGACTTGATGTGCGGAATTCATATTGCTATCTACCTGTGTTCCCAGGTCTTGCACCACTGGGTTTCAGCATAGGGGGAGTGTTGTCAATGCTGTAATTACCAGGGAATTCCTACTTTGCAGAAGGCCAAACAAACACACATTTTTGTGTCTATTTATAGAGCATGTAGCATGATAACCTCTCCTGTAGTGTGTTATCATCATTGGTGGACTCAACGATTGCACCCAATATACAAGAATTAGCAAACTTGATAAGCTAAAGTTTCATAGGTTCATAGGTTTATAAGTTGGTACTAGGCTATCGGCCCTAGGGCCTATACAAGCCTAGTCATAAAAATTCCCTGGCACATAATAGTTTAAACACTAGAATATAGCCATTATCTGTAAAAGTTACTCCAAAATTCAGCTCAACTATAGCAAGTCATGACAGCCATTTATAATCCCATTATCACCAGCCACAAAAACTACAATTATTTACAAAAAGGCTGCACTAACATCTTAACCAACCTTGCATTATGACCGAGTTCCATAACTAAGTTGAATTCAGTAGACAGTGGCCATATACTTTAGCCTGGATAGTTGAGAAATACCTTACAAACAGTAAAGGGACAAGCACAGATCCCTGGGGTACACCAATGGTGACAACTCTACTGGTAGAGGTCAATTCACCCAGTATGTGTTCTGTCAGTGAGTCATCTGGTTAACTATCTAGAGATGTAAGACTTCATCCCCAGCTGGAAGAGCTTCTCAATGATACCTGAGTGGAAGATTGTGTCAAAACCCTAAGCCAGATCAAGATAGACATTT
Organism: Protopterus annectens; assembly: GCF_019279795.1. Classification (NCBI taxonomy): domain Eukaryota; kingdom Metazoa; phylum Chordata; order Ceratodontiformes; family Protopteridae; genus Protopterus; species Protopterus annectens. The sequence goes on along the minus strand of NC_056739.1, from coordinate 1,891,998,175 downwards.
TGCACTGTTTTACCTTCTTCCAGGCCAATTATACAGAATTAATGTGCTCTGACAACATCACAGAGTGCCTATTGCATGATTCAGCACATACACCTTCTGACATGGTTGAATAAACACTTCAACACACACTCCACATGTACTATGTTCTCCTAGAAGGGTGTACATCAACATGCATCCATCTGAGCTGGGGGCTAGCACCTGATGCATGCATGTATAAACATATCCCGACTCTCCTGATCTGTGAGGTAAATGGATAGCAATACCCCTGCTGTGTGCAACAGACCTCTGTGAGTTGTTAATGCTCCATCCATGTCTGTTACCTCAGTTAGATGGCCTCAAAGAGGTCATCAAGAGCATGCATGATGACAGCACTATCATCCTGTGGAACTTACCAGGCTAAGGCATCTGACACAAATCCACACTGAGGAATTCACAAAGCCCTGCCAGATTTGGCAATAAGCACCTTTATCAACAAATGGGGAAACAAGTGGATCAAATCCATGGCATCTAAATATGTTGAAATGTGAAAAGCGACCTATATGTCAGGTCCAGTGATCAGGCCTGTACATTAGGGCTGTCTGCTAGGCCATTTCCTGTCCATTATTCAAGTTACAGACATCGCGAATGATACATCCTTTGTCCAAACAGTTGTCTGAAGGATTACAGATTATTGTGGGCAATCATTGACTCCAACTGTGATATTAATATAATACAGACAATATCAACAAACACATTACAGATTGCTGCATAGCCATGACAACATATGCAATGAAATAAAAACATGGGGGGATTTGTTACATTATGAAAAAAAACCCACAACCCAAGGATAATGTAGACATCACACCCTATAAACATGCTGGCTGGTATGTGACCTGTGTCATTGGTTGATGTTATGTGGCACGTCCACCAGCATGTGGCCACAGTGTGGACTACTCCCTTGTATGTAAAACAACTAGAGTATGTGAAGGACATCCACATCAAAGGCGACACTAACTCCATAGTTCACAGTCTTCATCATACCAATAACTGAGTACAATACACACTCATTCATGTATTCTCCTATGCATCTTCCAGTGATGTGTAACTGAAGTGTACCACCTTACATAGGTATTCTTTTTGTTGCATAAAAATTACTGTCTGATGGTGAGGAATGTGTCTATGTTCAGCCATCAAATTAATATTACATCAAATGGCCGAACATTGAACATTACACATCACAGTTTACTTTTACCAAACAGGCAAATCTTCAAAAAGAAATACATCCAATGGCAATAGCTGGCCAAAATAGATGAATGGTGACCTACTACTTACTTATTGGTAATGTAGCTGTAACAGAACCTGCTTTTTTCCCAATTTAGTGTGACCTCTGAGTTGGTATATATAATTAGCAAGGGGTCCCTCACAAATGAAGGACTTGGTGAACACTAGACAATACTTATGTGTGTGGTTTCCCCCCTGCTAATTTTAACCCATACCTGTATATAATAATAATATAATAATAATTATAATAATATAATTCAGTGTGCAATCCGTACTGTACGATATTGATATGTGATTAGTGTACCTGCTACAACTGTCTCCATTGACATGCCCTCATCTGTTGTACTTTAAGATGTGCTCTTTCCCTTTGTTCATTCCTACAATTCATATGTGCATCCCTATTCAATACACTTCCATTGACTGTTTATTTTAAATGGCAGTTCATGTATCCTTACAGTTCATTTATACAACTTTTGTACAGAATGCCTGTTATGGGATTTCACAATACTCTGCACTGCATGCACTGTCATGTATTGTGTTTGGACCATATACATTACGTTGTCTTAAACCCTGGTAATCATTTTGGCATTCCATGCAATTCTGCTAACCTAGTTTGCTCTGAGGTACATGGAACTGCTATCCGTTTTGCTTTATATGGTTTCCTGGCCAACAACACGATGCCAGCCAGAAAACTGCACTTGTTTGCATTTAAATAAGGGTCATGAATATGTATTTAGCACTGCTGCTTACTGCACATCACTGGGAAAACACGTAACTTCTGTGTAGGCTTTGCACGAAGCCTTCATGGAGTTTATTGAATCACAGGGATTATAGGGGTAGATAATGTTTTCATCAATATTTGAAAGTGTAATGGGGACATTTGCAGATCATCCCTGGCAAAGCAGCTTAGTCTGTTGATCATGTCCTCTGAAGCTGACAAAAATTGGATCAACAAATATTGTCATGATCTTTCCTTATACAATCCCACTGACTAAAAGTTAAGCTGAACATCGCAAAATGGGTCTTTACTTGTGTGATGGCATATTTTAGTACAACCTTTATAAGGGAAACAGAAGGGTAGTCAGTGTAAATGAATTGTTTTTTTCTGAGTATTGATCTTAGGAATAGAAACAGTGTTTATCATCTTCAATTATTCTAGCAAAGTACAAGAGAAAAAGTAGGTAATACATGCTTTAAAGAAAAATTATTCTAAATGCATTGCAAAACTAAACAAACTCAGCATAATGACAATGTGCCCAAACTTGGCCATAGCTCGCCATCTTTTAAGCCAATGATTTCTATTTTAAGGAGAATCTTTCTGATAATGATATTAGTTTAAAATAATTATTTTCAGGCACCTAGCATAGCAGAAGTACATACTTACAAGGTAATGACTGACACTAGATAGTTTAATCTTTTGCGTTATTACAGTTTGCAGCGTAAATAAAAAGCAGATTAGGGTCAATGAAAACTGGTTTATCCCTAAAAGGAATTTGTTTCTAGAGGAAAAACTGGGGCAGAGTCAGTCCATCGTACTTTGATTTCATGAACTGGGGTGAGATTTGCATGGCATTTGCCTCCTAGTGTAGGTAAAAATCCTCATGTATTAGTACATTTTTAGCCTCAAAGATATTGAGGGCCAAATGGACAAACTATTTTAGGTAAATCCCAAGTAGCAGGAGGATAGTATTGTTTGGCGTTTAAAAGTGCATGAAGTGACACACTCACAAACTAGTTAGTTTGGTTCATAATAACATTTATTAGATGAGGTTGAGATCAATGGCATATGTACATTTTTACGAGGAAAACTCCACCTCCAGTTCGTTTACATGCCCCTTGACTTCGTAAAACACTGTAGGGGGTGTGGGGGTGCAGGGTGGCTTGCCCCCCTGCATGCATGTAGTGTAGGGCTTGTAGTTTATGTGATGTGGGTTGTTTGGTGTGCATTGTATGGTGTGCGTAGGATTGATGTGATTATGTCTGTAGATTTTAACCAAGATACCATATTTCGTTTATTTACATATAGTAGTGATTCAAAGAAGACAACTTTATTTGTACAGATGCTTGTGCTGAAAATGTATTTGTGAGGTTTGCATGTGTTAAAATGTATCAACAGTGCACCCTTCTGGAATGAAAAGAAATGTATGTGTACATGTAACTGAATTTAATGTATATGTTTTAATAGAGGACACTAGGACAGCAAAGGTTAACCGGCTAGCTTTAAGAAAAATAAGGGAAATATAAATGAGCTGTTAAACCATTAAAACAGGACTGCACACTGCTAAATAGGACTGGAGGGTACCCCTTTACAATCTCAAATTACTGAATGCTCGAAATTCAGTAACTCAAAACTGTAAAGTTGAACCAAGAAAAATCCCGAAACCCACAAGCACAAAAACAAAAAACCCCGAACATACAGAACACATACACAATACAACACACACACCATACAACCCACATCACATAAACTACAAGCCCTACACTACATGCACGCAGGGGGGCAAGCCACCCTGCACCCCCCATGTGGGGGGCTGCACCCCGACACCCCCCTACTTATATATTCTAACACCGAGATCACACTAATACAAAAAATAAAAAACACCACACACACATTTTAAACTGCCTCGCATACACACACAAATACAGACACATACATCACTCACACTCCCACCTCCTTACCCTAACCCACACACACAACTTATAAAACACACACATACACTCACTTATCTTCACTTCCGTAAAACATCCCGACTCACACACTTCCCATCCCATAGCTGACATGCATAAGCGTGAATTTCAGATATTTGAATTCACGCTTATGCAGATTCGCGCTTATGGGTTTTCAACTTTACAGTCTCGAGTTACTGAATTTCGAGCATTCAGTAATTTGAGATTGTGAAGGGGAGCCAACTGGAGACAGTGGGTGAGGAAGAAGCCTTTGTTCATTAAATCAGTAAAAAGAGGGGATCCGCAGGCACTGCCATAAAAGTTTAGATGTGTATTGTAGATGTCTATGCTAAATTTTGTCTCAGCTTCAAAGAAAACTACTGTGAGAACTTAGAGTCAGTTGACTAGATGAGGTCATTCTGCAAGCCACCTTGGATATATTTTACAGGGATTAATCTCTAACTATGGAGTATTCTGCTTTGAGGAACCTGACTAGAAAGACTGCTCACGTATTTCATTGTGCCTTGTTCTATCAAGTAAGTTATTAGGGAATAGTAATTCTCCTAGATTCAGTTAGGAATATAGTGAAGTTTAGTTTAGAGATCTCTTTTCTTTGTTTGTATGAGTCTGTCCATCAGTGTTGTTTTCAATATTTCCTGTGATTTGAATGCTGTGATTTACTGTGAATATATATTCAGTATTTTCATGCTCTTTTATTATTTATTATTAAATATATTTAAAACTTTTTATTGTGGATGGTCCTTGTAGAAAGTATTTAACCTTCACATCCCAAAGACATGCTGTAGGTGGATGGGACACTCCAAATTGGCCCTAGGTGTGAGTGTGTGCATGTGTTTGCCTTCAGTGGAAGGTTGGGCGCTGGGCTGGCAACTCAACACCATAAAACTCCACTGCCAATCATGAGCGGACAGGTGATCCGCTGTGGCAACCCCTAACCAGGAAAAAGCTGCAAGAAGAAGAAGAAGAAGAGTGCTTATATTTATTTGGTGTCACTGTGTGGACCACTTCAGAAGTCCTAACTGTCTTGCTCAACTACTACCATTTATTTTAGTATTAATGTTACACAGTATAATTGAACACCCTTTGTTAAGGGCCATAGAACAGCTGATTGCGGGGTATCTGGTGGCGGTGATAACTACTTTATATTCAGCAGGTAAATCTGTGCCAGCCTTTCCTGGTGTGTGTTTGTGTGTGTGTGTGTGTGTGTGTGTGTGTGTGTGTGTGTGTGTGTGTGTGTGTGTGTGTGTGTGTGTGTGTGTCTGCTACTTGGAGCAGGAGCACAAAGCACTGGTCTTACAGACAGGGTGCTGGAGGACTTGGCTTGGTCACTCGGCTGAGGACCTAACCCTATAGTTGTACCAGTTGGGACTCTTATTGGGGACCTGGAGGAAGACAGATATAGAGTAATCAAGACCCTGGGTGGAGTTTGTTCACTGTGTGCTCTTAAGGGAAATTGTCCTTGATGCAGAGAGGTCTGCATCTGGAAATACTGAGTGTATCCATTTGCATTCCAAGTGCACATCCCTCTCCAAAGTCAGTGATGAGGATTCAGGCTCCTTGATTACTGGTACAGCATGGGGACATCACATATTGGTTGGCAGTGGTGGGGTCATCATGCATCATATATTGGTTGGCAGTTGTGGGACCATCACTTGTCACAGTTCCATTTATATTATGGATATTTGACTCTGATCTGCAAGTTGTCATGCGCTTGTTGTAAGCACTGATGCTTAATGTCATTGGAGGCCAGATTAAACTTAGTTATACACATATTATCTATGACCATGTCCTTCTGGTATATTGTATACGTAAGTCCCTCATGATTTACTGTGGTCATGAATGTACTGGACTCACATGTAAGTGATCTCATTTCTTAAATAATAGCACAGGAGATTGAATGAATATGTACAAGCTGCACTCTATAACACTTATGCCAACCATCTTGTGTGCTTTACATACATTTAAATTAGACTGGCACATTTTTCAGGGGTTGTACGTGATGTCTACAGGAAAGGTCTTTATTCTATTCATTGTCAGTAATATGGCAGATATAAGATGCAATATAAATAATGTCTGTGGAGCATACTGATGTGAAAAACAACATTCCTACATCTGGTCTGGAGGAAGTAAGTCTCTAGATTTTTGTTAACAGTACTACATAGCTACCTGATAAGAGAGTTCCATAGAAAATAGAAGACAATGAAGTATATACTAAACAATTAGTGATACAGAGACAATTATAAAGAAATTAATAAAGTAAGTAAATTAAACTTCAGTACCAAAATGTGTAATATGGCAATCATTTGAGAGAGAGGAGCAGTGGACAAAATGGCTATGTAATTTTTAAAAGTACGGGCTTTAGAACTCGACATTTAAGAATTCTTGAAAATGTCTGGCATGAGCACAGTGTAATCATCTTAAAATATATGGGCAGCAAACTGGAGGTTGAAGCATGTGACTATACCTTATCTGTTGCATTTATTTAACGAGATAGTCTGGGCAGAAAGCTAACCCTTATAAACAGAGGTCTGGGGAGAAAAGCTGCAGAAAAATTGCAACATTACATGAAAAGCATAATAAACAGTGATATACAAGTAATCAACAAATATACAAAATTTAAATAGAGTTTTATTAACTAGTAGCAGCATCATGTAAAGGGCTGTGAAGCATATTTGGAAATGAACTTGCTAGAAGGAGAGTAAAGGAGGAAACAAGAGGATTAGTATTAAGAGGTAAGAGAAAATGCTTTAGGATAGGTATAAGAAATAAGAGGGAGAGGAGGAGGACAAGGAAGAGATTTTAGACCAAAAACTAAGAGAATAATACTTGGAAATAAAAAAAAGTAAGGGGCAGGACATGTTTCATCCAGTAGTTGTGCATGCACAGAACCAGGTATCTTTAGGTGTTCTCTTGTTTGTACCTTAAAAGACATGGTGCCTACTGTGCTTCTTACAGTGAGAGAGGAAGTTCCAAATTTTGAACAGGAAAGGGGAGTACAAAGAGTCACCAGCTGATTTTGTCATTGGAGCATGCCTGTCTACTTGGGAGGTAAACTTTGAGAATATTTACATACTAGGGCATTTGCCTGGATAATACATGACTGTGTGTGAGGTGACTACTTAGGACAGTGTAAAGCAATACCTTAGCTCTAACTACTGAAGGTTTTTAAAAGTCAGACAGTGATGTGTCTTATAATAATGGCTGGCTGCAAATTTTGCTACCTTATTATAGCACTGTTCCAAGACTGACAACTGAGTTGATTGCATTATACTCAAGATGGGAGCAGCATAAAGTACTCTAGGGATGAGAAGAGACTGTGCATTTGAGGCATTGTTTGACTATAAATGCCACTAGCTTTTGGTGGGTGGTTTTTACGGGTTGTTTTATATTATGATCAGATTTTAAGCTTTCACCTATAGTGAGTCCTGAAAGCTTAGTCCGACTTTCGAGTTCTATACTGGTGTTGTTAAAGGAAGTGCTTTTGAAATTATTTTTGTAGTCTGCTGAATGTTTTGAGGTAAAGAGAATCAGTTTTGTTTTCTTTAGGGTTAAGGGGCAGCTGTGTATCAGACAGCCATGCCTCTATGGTGGAGAAAGACTCCTGAGTGAATTGGTTTAATATATCTATGCTTCTAGCAGAGCAGATTATTGTCGAGTCACCTGCGTACTGTATGATAGTGGTCTGATAAGAAGCTACATGAAACTCATTAATGAATAGATTGAAGAACGGGGGCCCTAATATGGATCCTTGATATCCAATGTGATGAAGGAAAGAGGACATTTCCTTTTGCCATTTTACTGTGTGTTGTCTATTTGAGATGTAGCTGGAGTGTCAAGATAGTGAAGTTTCATGTATTCCTAGGCAAGTTAGTTTCTGAGGAAATTTTTGGTGGGAATACCATATCAAAAGCTTTGGATAAATCTAGAAAAAGTGCTGAGACTAAGGTCTCAGTGTTTCACTATTGGTTAACAGCTGTTATAAAACTAAGGTGAGCTGTACATGTACTATGAAAAGGATGAAAACCATGCTGTGTAAGGAGAAAGAAGGCAGTTGTCAGTGAGAAAGCTAAGAATTTGAAACTAGATACACTTCTGCAGGAGTTTTGAGAGTGGAGCAATATGACTGTAGACCTTAAGTCTGAGACCACCATTATGGAAAGAGATAATGTAACACCTTTTCCATAGGGTTGGAACATAGCTTTTGGTAATGGAGCAGTTGATTATTTTTAAGTAATCAGAGTGTATGTTATCAGGGCAGGAATGGTAGGTTTAAATGTTAAGTGGAAGATAGGTGAAGGCTGCCAGCTTAGCCAGATAAAATTCTGTAGATACTTCTGTCATTTGTAAATATTAATGTAAGCCACAGGCTTGTTCTCTTAAATGTGAAAATACTGCATTGGATATTAGACTTAAAAAATGTAACAACAGTTCACTCTGCTGTAAGAAAGCTAAGGCAAGCATTTTATGACTGTCTTTGATCTTTAAAGTCAGCTCCAATATGTCTGGATGAAGGAATTCTGCCTATTGTTTTGAGGCCAGAGTTAATGGCTAGAATTTGCATATATAAATATCCTTTATTGCTCTTGTTTTAGACCCAGTGTAAAGAATGTAAATGTAGTTTCTGTTAGCCTGGGAACACCAGAGAAGTGTGAAGAATGATGTCATGTGAAGCATCTCTGTATTATCAATTTAAAGAGAGAGAATCAGAGAGTTCAGAGCATTTGTCTTGAGAACATTCAACTCACCAGTCTGCCTGTGTCTAGATGTAAGTAGAATTTCAGAACTGTCTTTTTTTAGAAATAGTTAGGCATTAGAAAGATTAGACTAAGTGTTTTTTCTGTGTTGATGTTAGAATTTTTCTACGGTATTATTTTAAGTATTTCTCTGTGATCTCTGAAATCTTGACTGGCACTGTGTAGTTTGAAGTATTGTCTGGTGTTTTTATTATTTATTATTAAATATTTTAAACATTTCAACTGTGGCTGTTTTGTGTAGAGGTAATTTAAGCTCTAAGAGTGCATTACATGTATATAGTGAGACTGTACAAGTTACTCCAAATAAGTTTTGACTGTTAGATTGCACTTACCATTTGGATAATAATATTGCACAGTAATAACTAGACAACCTTCATAAGGGCCTTTGAGTAGCTGATAAATATTAGTGGGTGGTGGCAGTGATTTCTACCTTATAGTCTTGGAAAAACAGGACACAGCTAGAGAATCTGTGCTAGCCTTCCCCAGGAGTGTCTGTGTGGTTGTATAAACTCTTATCACAGTGTGTGTGTGTGTGTGTGTGTGTGTGTGTGTGTGTGTGTGTGTGTGTGTGTGTGTGTCAGCTACTTGGGCAGGGACATGAAACACTGGTTGGACAGAGAGGGTGCTGGAGAATTTAGCTTGCCCACTAGGCTGAGATCTGGACCCTATAGCCCGTGCCATTGGGGAGTCTTATTGGGGACCTGGAGAGAAAGGGAGAATCCAGCCCAGACTGACTGTGATCTCTGTGAGCTCTTAAGGGAAATTGTACTTTACTGTGTATGTATTTATTATCCTTTCCCTATATGGATGCCCCTCACTTGTGTTAGTGTTGAGGATTGAGGCGCCTTGATTGTTGGGCCCGTGCATGGGTGTCACAGTTAATAATATTTTTTTGTTTGCAGAAATTGAGACAGGTTTGGGTATAAATATATTCTTGTGGTTAACAAGAGAGGAGAGGAGCCTGCGTCTGTCTGTGCAGATGGTTTAACAAGAGACATTACTGTTTGGATGAAGTGGGCATTGAATTCACTGCTTATGCTGTCAGTTTGATTAGATGAAGTAAGTGTAGTTTCTGTTTGTATGTTGGGAATTAACAGCTATTTTTAGTCAAAAAAAGCTTTAGACTTGTTATAATTTGCTGCCTGCATACTGATATACTTTTTTTACTTGATTTTAGCAGTGTCAGTGGTGCAACAGATAGCACACTCACGTTTGATGCAAAATAATGTAGGTTCTGTTCCCCAATGAGGTAGAAGGATTACTGACACTACACTACAGTGTAACATAAGGGTAATGCTGTACTCCTGAGTGTGTTGTCCTTTGAATGAGATGTTAAACCATGGCCTCAACTGCCTGAGTTGGTGGCAGCTCCAGTGGATGTAAACATCCCATAGCACCTGAAAAAGGCTATTAGCCTAGTGGGACTAACCTAGTCAACAAAGGTAAATTAAATAAAATGTTAGTGGAGTTCCTGAGACATTTATAGTGTTGATGGACAGCTCCGATTTTAACTCAATTCCATTTTTTCCAAGCTCTCTCTCTGTCTTTCATGAGCAACTTAGTACCTTTTGACTGCCAGGATGTTAGATTCACTTTAATCGTTTTGGTTATTATTAGGGCTAGTTCATTTAGCAAGTTACACAAAATTGAGTTGAACACAGCTGCAGCTTCACAAAACAGAAGTGTTTGAAGATCCCACCAGTTGACTGATTTTAGTGCTACAATAAATTGGGCCATATTAAAGGAGGAGAGGTTTTGAACAAGTTTGTATTGATGCTGATTTTGGTTAGGTTTATGATCCCTTATTGTAAAAATTAGTAGGCGATTACTTAAGGTATTGGGTAAGGCACCTGTTGAGAGGATTTTGTCTGTGGCATTAGAGAGAATCAAATCTAAGAAAGTAGCTAACCTAGAGTTGTTGTTGTTAGAACTTGTGGGAGTTGAAATAAGCTGAGTGAAACTATATATATTAATGACATTAGAAGTACTGTTATTGGTAACAGATTGCCAATCAATATTCAGGTCTCTTAAAATGGTTATTTCAAGTGAAATGTTGTCTGATGCCCAGAAGAACAGTTCTTCAGCAGTAGTCACTTGTTATTTGTTGTGCTATAATGCAAGGGCTTTTCTGAATATTAATTTGCAAGGATCGTTATTTCATAATTGAGTGTGTGAGTGGGCTTATAAGATAACAATAGATGTTTAAAGTATTCTTGGAGATAGTGGCCACAACAACAGCTTAAGGGTTCTGTCCACACTTAAGGTTTTTTATCTCTGTGGTAAGAATTCTTTGTTTTATTTCTTGTTCAGGCAAAGTTTCTGTGACTACTAGTATATCCAAGTAGTGACAGGCTACTTAAGCATTCACATCAGTTAATTTGTTTCTTATACTTCTAAGGTTAGCTGTGTATAAGTACATGCCATATGACTTTGAAAGATGACTATTTTTGTGATGTGGCAGGCTTGTTGTTTTGTTGAGAAGTTGCAGGACCTGGGTTAGGATATATATATATATATATGGGTCCCCTTGACATGGTCGACATTTCAGAATGTCAAAGACCATATGGCCAAGACCATATGATCGGCATTCGAAATGTCAACCATGCAAAACCAGCATCTCCGTACAGTGCAGAATGGAAAGATTTCCATCTTCTGCACTGGAGTGCGACCGGAGTTGGAATATTTAAGTTTCTGGGGGGTGTGGGGGGGGGCAGCAATGTGAAGGCAAGTGATTTTTGTGTTGTTTTTTTTTTTTTTGTTTGTTTGTTTTTACATGGTTCGAGATTTTGAATGTCGATCACATGGTTTCGGCCATATGGTTTTCGACATTCTGAGATTTCGAACATGTAAAGTAGACCCATATATATATATATATATATATATATATATATATATATATATATATAGATATTGTGTGTGTGTGTGTGTGTGTGTGTAAAAATGTATGTGTACTGTTTCTGTGAAAGTGGATTTTGTCTGGCTGTAATGGTTTAGCAAGAAGCACTGATTTGTTCAAACTGACAATCCTCTTACACAACAGCATAAAAACTGGCATCAGGAATCAAAATACATGACAGTATAAACACTGGAATCAAGAACACTTGTCCAGTATTTAAAACTAGTAGTTTTGAGGAAACACTTATTTAAACATTTTGTGTATGTTGCAAGTTTGTTTTCATGATGCAAAATAAGATGAAGAAAATAAACTCCAGGGAATTAAAAAAATGAATTTTATAACGTTTCAGTAAATATTTATAACAGTCAAACAGAAGGTATGAATGTAGAATAAGACATACCATTTTTTTATGGAGCATCACTACAATCAAAAAGCTGAGGTGTAAGTATGTACACACACACATACAGTTACCATTGGTTTAGTTGTATATTCAGCTCACAGAGTCCTGATTTCTCTAAAGAACTGGCCACTGGTGATATTCATTAAGTTATGCTGTAGCTGTGCTATAGCAAAAATACAGCATAGTGGAATTTCTAACTGTGTTACATAACTATGGGTTTAGTATACATAAATGTTTTTCTTGAGTTCTGTGCGGAGTCTGCATGTCCTCCCTGCGGTCGAGTGAGTTTTAAAGACATGCAGGTAGGTGCATGTGTGTATGTGTGTCCCTTCTTTGAAGGTTGGGCACCAGGCTGGCAACTTGACACCATAAAGACACCATTGCCAATCAATCTGCGGACCGGTGATCAGCTGTGGCAACCCTGACTGGGAAAAGATGAAACACATTGCTTTTTTTGCTTTTTGGGAAGGTACATTTCTGTTTTTGGTATGTTTATCATAGAGCTGCAACACCTGATTCCCATTTGTGATAATTTGTATTATAAATGATACGTGTCTCAGTGAATTGGGAGTATTACATGATTTTTTGACACAGAGTGTTTTGATGGTTGATGCTGTCAACAAATGATAATCAGAGATATGTATAGAAGTGTGACATTTCTCAGTCCAACAATGTGTCAGAGTTGTGTAAATAGCATTTTACATAAAGTTTTGTAAATAGTGAAAATCCTGTAAACATTTTACTGTACATAGAATGTTTTGTAATATACTGTGAATATTATGCTGCCCTTTAAGGTAGGCAGGTACATTTTTGCTTTTATTTGTGAAGTCTATTTATGATGAAAGCACTCATAAAGAAATAAACCAGATTATTTAAACCTATAAAAGGTGTGAATGGTTATTATTTTTGTTACTTTTTCACTGTACTAATAGTGGTGAGGAATACCTCAGTATTGAACCTGAAGCTAGAAGTGTAACCTACAGGTCAGTAGGATTACAGTCATGTGCCACTATTGGTACCACATTAAAGACTTACTTTTCTATGTTTTTTTCAGTCCTGACAAGGATAAGCTCTTTGTAGAAGTTTGGAGAGCCTAAGAATAACACCACCTACTATGGGCAACCTATCTGCATTTTTTGTTAGAAAGGTTCCTTCAGAGAGTACTGTTAAGAAGCAATCATACTGTTAGTGCAGTACATGAAAAGGAGGGCTGGGATCATAGCAATCGAATAGTCTGTCCTCTTAATGCAGGGGGGATTCTTGCCTACAACACCTGCTCTGGGGAGTATGCTTTAGCAGACTACAGGCAACTTGAAAAAAGCCTGATGTAGCCTGCAGAGTTTCTGCTAAGAATCCAGACAGGCAAGCATATATAAGAAATCACCTTGGGACTGTAGCACACCTTCTATGAGAGACAACAAAATGTTTGCTTTGCCTGTACCAAAGGAAGAGACTGTACGAATATGTTTATTTTTTGTTTGATAAAACCGCATGTTGTTATGAAATAGTTGCCTCTGCTACAATACGGGATATCACATTGATGGAGAATGCATGTTTATTTTGCATTTTTGTCATGCCAGAGTTTATTGAGTTATACCTTTTGCTGCCTGAAAGGTCATAAGTTGAGGATACTTTCCCCAAATGGAGAAACAGACTGTAGCGTGTTTGGAAGGTTTTGTGTGGAGTACATCCGTGTGTTTTTTTGTCCCACAATTACAACAGTGGACAAGGTGCTATAGATTATTGCTGCTGCATCCTAGAGGATGGTGGAGATTGCAAAGTAAATTATGATGCCAAAGACAGTTAGTCCTATTAAGCAACTAACTAGGAATGAATATTTCAAGGCAACTGTGAAGCATCCATACAATATGTTCACAAGGAAGGATGGGACTAAAATGGCATTGCTAGAACCATCTGGGCACAGTAAAGTGGTAAATCTTTAAAAGCCTTCATAGACATGGAAGAGACTGACTATCAAGAGTATGATAAGGTATGAAAAATGTTAGCTTGGGTAGGTATTACCACTGAGCTATAATTGGTCAAAAGTTTCTTAGCTGTCATTTGCTCTTAACAAAATAGTAAGATCTCAATTGCATGTTTAAAAATATGTATTTAAATTACATATAAATACTAGAAGTAAAATTATGTAGTAGTTCATAAGTTTAAAAGAGCTTTTATTGCTTCTTTAAGAATGTGTGTATTATACAGTGACCCGAAATAGGCTGAAAATATTGCACTATTAGAGAGGTTGTTATGCAATGAGACTTTATTTAAACTTGAACAGGCTAGATCTATAGTGGAGACTGTTAAATTCTGATAAAAAATCAAGTGCAGACATTCTCTGTTATAAAGGTGGAAAGGGGGCCATGTATTTCATTTGTTACCAGTAATGATGATACTGTCCTATATCTGAAAGTGCAAGTAACATACAACTAATGATACTGAACCTATGGAATTTAATAAACTGTGTGGAAGAATAGCTGAGTCATCCTTCTGCTATTGTGCTCTTTCAAAATTAATAAAGTGCTGCGTTTTACTTCATGGCAAGGAGATGCAGGGATTCATAGATTAAGTGAACCAAAGTTAACACAGCATTAAACAATGTTTACTGCTAAAAATGAAAAAAAAAAAAACACGGAGACAAAATCAGCAGAACATTAAACAATGTTTTAACAGCTCAGTTTCTGTTTTTTTTCCTTTTTTTTTCAGCAGTAAATGTGGTTTAGCTGACTGCTAACTTTAGTCCGTTGTTTTTTTTCCAATTTTTAGTAGTACACTGTCAATTTTTTGATTTTTTCTATTAAATTCAATTCACACTTATAGAGATGTAATATGCATTTAAAAAGAAAACCCTTACAAAAATGGTTGAAGTAGTCTGAATTCATGTTGTGCAGTGTCTGAGTTGCGGTTTAAATCCAGCAGTGCAAGGATACAATGTCTTCTACACATTTAGATCAGCAACTATACAGGAAGGGAAGGTGGAGGTGTTTCAGTCTCCATACAGTAAAGACTCACATCAAGGCTGGTAAACCAGTATGATAGCCATGAGTTTCTTCATATTCAGTTCACCATCAGGAAAAGCCCTGCCATATCCAGACAAGATACAGAACTCCATTAATGACCTAGGAATGCCATGCTGTCTACTTAAATGTACTGATGTCACTTTGCATTAAACACAATACCATTTCCCTGGCCTACTTCAACAATGAACTATAGACTGTGAAGCATATAGCACTTCTTGTGTGCAAAATCGGACATTCCTTTACTGTCTCATTGCAAGTTGCTAGGAGTGACAACATCCTTGGCGTTTTCCTTACTAATATTGGTGTACTGTTCTCTGTCCCTACTATAACATCCTCACTCATTAGGTCCAACCACAAAGCTATCGCTTTCTAAAATAAATTCAAAATAAAATTAAAACACAAGACCTTCCCCATCCACGGCATTTTAGAAAATTTACCAAGATACTGTTCTTGCTTCTCAGGATACCCTGGCAAGTTTTAATCCCCCCAAATAAATACTCTGCAATTTATGCAGAAACGTACACCACTAACTAATCTTGAATCAGCTGTTCCCAGTAGAAACAAGCAAAGGGCAATCTCCAAAAAACACCACCATTGTAGAACCCCAACATCAATAATGCATATGCCAAAATAAATAAACTTATTGCCAAAATAAGGAAAAGCAACATCCAGCAGGATAGAAATTCAATCATTAAATTAAAGAAGCAATTTAAGAATCAGATTGAAACTATACAGACCAAATTTGGGAAAAATAGTCACACAGGCCAAGGACAACCATAAGAACTTCTTCAGCTATAGCCACAACCTCAAGAGAAATACACAGCGGTGTGCTGAGCTGATTGTAAATGGTGCCTCCTCTACTGAAACTAGGGTCATAACAAACTTACTGGCTGACAAATTAAGCTTGAACTTCACCCCTCTGTCATCCCTAGTAATTTCAGAAGAAATACCAGAACTATACTACCCCAACTATCACACAGGACTAAGTACTAGGGGCACTCGCAAATGTCAAAAATACAGCATTTATGGGTCCTAGCAATGGGTCTATATTATGATGTTGAAAGATGAGTTTATCAAACACGTCTTTATCAACACGTAAATATCGACCTTTTCAAATGCAGAAAGGCCACTTCAGCGATTTTTTTTTCCCAGGGGGGAAAAAAAATCACTTGCCCGAACACAAACAAATCAAACTTTCAAATCCTACATAGTGAGGGTCCCCCCTAATTAAATGTACCAACTCCGAGATTGCACTACAGTGGGGAAAAGGGCAAATCCCCTATGATGGCCAAGTGATTTTTTCCCCTGGGAAAAAATTCGCTGAAGTGGCCGTTTGGCATTTCAAAAGGTCGAGATTTACATGTTGATAAAGACGTGTTCAGTGAACTTGTCTTTCGACATTGTAATATAGACCCCCTGGCAACATCCCAGGGTGCTTTCTTAATAGCATGAAACATGACATTTCTGTGCCCCTGACCACACCATTCAACTTCAGCCTCCAAATGGAGTTGGTACCAAGTGAATGGATAACAGCAACAGTCATACCCCTGTATAAGGGAAGGGCAACCATCAACCCCGAGAATTTCTGACACATAAGTCTGACCAGCCTCATGTGTAAAGCCATGGAAAAACTTATCATGGAAATAATCAGTAAAGACATAGTAAACCTCCATACACAATACCCATCCTAGTTTGGTTTTGTCAAAGGCAGGTCATGTCTACTCCATATTAGTTCTCTTTTTAAAAAAAAAACTCACCAAAGGTATAGAAGACAGCTCAGACTCCCTGTCTTGACTTGGGCGTGGCTTTCAACACAATGCCCCACTTAGGCATTGTTGAAAAGCTTGAACATTTTGAATAACCTCCTACATTACCCACTGGGTTGTAAACAGGCTGACTGGTAGTATATAAGGAGTCAAGATAGGTGGAGCCACCTCCTCAAAAAGATTTGTCACTAGTGGGGTCTCACAGGGCTCTTTGCTGGGGCCTGTTCTATTTGGCATCTATTTCTCAGAAATCTGAATAAGGATGAAGGGTCATTTATTGACCATGTTTTCAGATGACTGCAAGTTGGGAGCAGTCATTGATTCCTCCCAAAGACTGAGCATATACAATTTAAAAAAGATTGAAAAAAATGTACATCACAGCACATTAATCTTTCCCAAGATGACATTCAAAATGGTTAAGTAAAATTTTACTGGTTGTCAGGGAACATGGTGGATATATTTCATGGGGTTTGGAATTATCCAAAAATGTTGCCATTAGAGGAATATGTAACATCTTTATTTACTTACTTATTAGGTTAAAACAACTAATATACAGTTGTGATCTCCCTGCTATCATTCCATTCTATTGCATTTGTCTAAGTGGTAAAAGCTCTTGTTCCTTGACTTCATGACTATTGTCAGGTTTATTATATCAAAATTCCTGACAACCATGTTTGTTTTGAAACATGTCATGGTGTCCAAAGAACTGTTATGGTGGTGTGATTGGGTGAGATCTGTCCCTGTGACTATTACTGCATTGCATTCCCAGCAACTCTCATTTGCCAAGTTCTGTCTACACTTATTATGTATGTATGTATGTATGTATGTATGTATTAATTAATTAATTAATTAATTAATTAATTAAATGTATTTATTTATTGGGTATCCTAAAGTAATAAGCATGGTGCTTGTAACAGGCAGTGTATTTTGGTTCAATAAATGCTCTCTTATTGAGACATAAATGATAATATTTCTCTGTTATGTGGATAAATTTATTCTGTCAACTAATATTCTAAAGTACTCTTTCTAGTTATCTTTAACTGCCTGTCATTAATCGACACAGTGAATTTAAGCAAAAGATTCTGCTGCTGGCATTTAATATTCTATAACTTTCTGTTCAATAAGCAATGTTTTTAATGTATACAGTTTTTTCTTCTTTTCTATCAAAGCCAGAACAAACTTTTCCTTATGTAGCTGTAGACTTAGGTTGTCTAACACACTAACATTTAAATGTATTTATCCCCTGGTTGTATAACACATATCACAGTATGACTTTATTTTCTGTGTGTGTGTGTGTGTGTGTGTGTGTGTGTGTGTGTGTGTGTGTGTGTGTGTGTGTGTGTGTGTGTGTCTGTGTGTCTGTATAGGATCTATATTAGAATGATGAAACCTCACTTACACGAATCCCGAAAGGCCAACACATAAACAGCGAACTACATGAACACTGAACATCCTTAAGCACAAAATTCAAAATATCGAATCGTCATAGTTGTGCACACCATGTTTAGAGAGGTAAAATGTCAGTAGGAGATTCCCTTATCTGGTATAGCTCCCTAACGTAAATGTGCAGTAGTTACTGACCTTAGGGTTAGGGTGCGGGTTAAGGTAAGTGCATATATAGTAATACATTCATATTTATTTTGTTTGGGTAGGCAGTACATAGCAGGCGGTGGAGTCGGCCAACTATGGAAATTCAATATTTTGAATGTCGTGCTTAAGGACGTTTGGTGTTCTTGCGGTTTGCTGTGTATGTGTCGGCCTTTCGGGATTCATGTAAGTGAGGTTTTGGTATTCTAATATAGACCCTAGATATATAAATATATATATATATGGTTCCACTTCATATCATCGAATTATCATTTCATTGAATTGCAAACCATCGAGACCAAATGTGAAACCCATTTCATCGAAAACTCATTTCATCGAATCTCAAATCATTGAAAACTATGAAGCAACTACAAATAACATCCCAGACACGTTGTACTATGTATGCGGGGCAAGCCCCCTGCACCCATGGGGGCTCTGCCCCACCCCGTAATTAAATATACCAACTCCAAGGTTGCACTACAGTGGGGGAAAAAGGTAATTTCCTAACCCCACTGTAGTGCAACCTTGGAGTTAGTATATTTAATTACGGGGGGTGTGGGGGGTGGAGCCCCCCAATTGGGGGGTGCAGGGGGGCTTGCCCCCCTGCATAAACGTAGTAAAAACATTGTGGAATGTTATTTGTAATTGCTTCATAGTTTTCAATGATTTGAGATTCGATGAAATGAGTTTTCGATGAAATGGGTTTTCGACGATTTGGTCTCGATGGTTTGCAATTCAATGAAATGATAATTCGATGATATGAAGTGGAACCATATATATATATATATATATATATATATATATTTCAGTTTGATTAGCAGGTTGTTATATTTTCGCATTCATGCATGCTCTTCTGTTGTATGTTTTTATGTTAAAATAAAAGTGGAAGTGAAGCCTTGAGAAAATTCTTTTATGCTTTCTCTTTTATACTCTTTGAGATGTTTTGGTGGTGCCTGCCCAAGGTTTTCATGTTATGTATCTATGTATATATGTATGGCTCCTTAATTATTAAACAATCAGAAAAGTATCATTCCTGGGTATCCAAACACTGAATGAATAGGTATCTGGCATGATAAACTATGATTAAGTTATAGAAGCCAGAGTTAATTTTTTGAATATTTTTTCTATACATTTTCCTCATCATGGATTAGATAAGTGCATCATAAACTGAACCATTAATCTTGCAAGATCTGATCGACAATATACAGAGTTGTGAAGTGCATCTTATATGCCTCACTGCATCCCTAATATCACAGTTGGCATTTGGACTGCATATGAATTCATCTATTAAAGGGGCATATTAGAAGACAATATGCACATTAACTTACCTGAGGTGAAGTAGTAGATGACTAGGTCAAAGACCCTAACTGTTTTATAAGGAGTGCCATTTCTGCAATTTTGTTTTGTTTTTATTATGCTAAATAATCATAGGAGTAGGAACAACATATCACATTGCCATTGCACAACAGATGGAAGCTTGTGTTTATTGAAGTAGTAATTCTGCCATTTCATAATCATCTAAGGAATGATCATATAGCATTCCAATATATCCTATTGTTCTTGTATTGCTTCCATTCCTTCAGCCAACTTTGACAGCAGACAAAACTCAGTCTTTAGTGAATATCCTCAGCTGTGATGCATAGCTTTAAGCAGTATATTCAGAGGTATTGAAACCACTCACTCATTAAAATATGTGAATATATTTTAATATATGATTATTGTAAACAGAACAGCAGTGGCTGCTTAAAAAGACTAAATAAGGCAGAAATAACAGTTCGGCAACATACATCTAGTTTATCAGTAAATGATTCCTAACAGTTGTTTGGATTAAATATAATGTAATTGGTTAAATAGGAGCTCTAACAACAACAACAAAAAAAAAACGACTTGGAAAAATAAACTTAACAGCAGTAGGCAGTACACAATTAAGCAGTAAAATAAGCAAACATAATACAACTTTATTTGTTAGAATGTTTTACAAAACATCCACAAGCACTGGTAGACTGCAAATAACCTCTTAATTATAATTAAAGGCTTTGCAGATGTAGCTAGAAAGCAAATTGGCATTGTGCTTTTCTAAAAACCGTATGACATTTGGAAAATGTATGTGAATTCATTGAATGGGGTGATGAAAAAGCTTGCTTTTGCAGAACATTTTTGTAAGAAAGGTACATTCGAAGCATAGCTTTTTCATATTGTGCTTCAGTGAACTGGATAAGTCAGTAATGTATCTAAGAAGCTGAACAGCTGCAGTGTTTTGTATCTATACTATAGGAATATTCAGCTGAGCAGAGCACATGTCATGGTTGATTTTGCATACTTAATAATCCACATATTCTTATGATTACTGCTGCTTTGAAAGGAATGCATGAAAGAATCCCTATTTCTGCCTGCAACACAAATGTGAAATAATACAGCATCTAATTAGTATTGATTTTGAAGAGCAAAACTTTTAGAATTTAATTATAAACTGTACTAGTGACCTGGGTCTCAAATCCATTAATATATCTCAGTTTTTTAATATAAACAGAATTGTTGACGCTGTGATTTCAAATGGAATAGCGCAGACCTATGAATGCGTATAGTAAAACAAAGTTAAGTCTTCTGTGACATCCCAGCGTTTGTTAAAATGGTAATAAAGAATCTGTGAAGCTGTTAGAGCAACATTTATCCTTTGGTTGTTTATGATTGCATGCAAAACTCATTTGTTGCTTTAAACTGGACAAGGTGGACACATTAAAAAGCATATACTTTTCTAGATATAACAAAGAATACCTTGCATCTTATTGACCGATTGAATAATTTATTTCTCCTCTTCTCAAATTGCGCTCAGTTGACACTTCAGGTAGTTTTATATAATGCCTCATTGTATGAACCTTTCCATATAATAAATATGACAACAGAAATGAATCTTCATGTAAAAATATCATGGTCAGGTTCATTCTTCCATGCCATAGTGAGCTGTTTACCTGTTTCTCTTTTCTTTATGCTATAGATGTTTTACTGATCAACAAAGTACACATTTAAAAGGTATCAGTAAAAATATATATTTCTTTGGGTTATTTGCCTGCCAGTTTAAAGTCCTCCAGTTTAAAGTCTTCATGATCTATACCTGATTGCACGGGACTTCACTTCCAAAATACCGAAGATATACAACAGGAAAATTAGCTATCTTCTCAAGGTGTGTGTGTGTGTGTGTGTGTGTGTGTGTGTGTGTGTGTGTGTGTGTGTGTGTGTGTGTGTGTGTGTGTGTGTGTGTGTGTGTGTGTGTGTGTGTGTGTGTGTGTGTGTGTGTGTGTGTGTGTGTGTGTGTGTATCTGTGGGTTTGCTATGTGATGGAATGGTATCACATCCAGGAAATTATCTCTTATACTCATTGCTTGCTGGGATAGCCTCTGCTTCCCTTACACGTCCAAGTTGGATAAAGCAGTTATGAAAAATGAATGAACAGTGAAAGAAATGCCCCAGAAAACCAGTATATCTGTTACTATTTTCAAGAACATGTTTTGTTAAAGAAATCAAAATATCCTACTGTCAAAACTCAATTTTGCATTAACGCCATGAACATATGTTGCAGTAAAAACTTCTGTTTGCATTTCCGAATTTAGGTTCATTCCCTAACAGTCCTAATTATTTTTAAGATGCAACAAATAATAGATAAATACTATCATGTGTATCACCAAGCCCAAATTAATTTGTAGGTTGTTGCCCTCGGTCTTCTGTTATTAATATGACTAATATTAATTGTACTGGGGCCAGCTCTGGAGCATAGAAGGATAAATCCCTAACTGTGACCCAAGTGACCTAGTTTCAATTAGGAGCTTGGGCTTCTGAGGAGCTGGAAGGGATGGATGGCATTTGGCTAGGCATTCCCTGCAGGATTCTACAGCCAATAGTGGGTATAGCTAGCCCTCAGAAATAACAAGTGAAAGTAGGGGAGGTGGACCCAATGACAAGGTCAAAAATGAAAAAAAAAAATCTCTCCATGGAATCAGTCCATTGCATGCCCCCCAGGATACCCTCAGGTTCCATGCTGGCCTCAACCATAGAACAGAGGACCTACTGATGGACAGGGGGACTGGGGCAGCCAAAAAGAATGAAGCAGAAAGGGGAACAGAAAAATATTAATCTTACTGGAGAATATCTGATGCTTGGAAAGCAAGATATTCCAGATACCAAAAACTGAATCCTTTATAGGTGAGTGGCTTGAGCCATGTATTCTGTTATGCTTGGCTTTGTTTTTTTTTTTTTTTTGCTTATAAATAGAAGCAATTTATATTAAGTGGAATAGATATACTTCATTTTATAACACTAAAATACTCAACTTAAAGTGATGTTTTATTTAACTTATTTTTTATATTTATAGCAATCCAGCATTACGAATCAAACTTTATTTTATGGTTATCAAAACACTTTAGAAATTACTTTAATAAGGAATATTAATGAAATATGTCAATCTAAACACTAATAATAACTTGCATACTTTGTATTAATTCTGATTTTATGCAGTTCCACCCAAATTGTGATTTACTATATCTCTAAATGTTCCATAATTATGCTGGTTTATCTGAAGGACCTGATCGATAGATTTTACAAAAAGATGTGCACAAGCTAGTGAGATTCTTGTATTAATAATTCATATTTACCATCTTTAAAAATATTTAGATCAGAGAACCTTTGCTCAAAAATGGTCAAGTGCTATTTATGTCTGTGATAGCTGGATATATTAAAGAGCTCATCCATCATAGTCATCTCATAGCAAGTTGCTCTAATATTTTATTCTTAATTTTGCTCACAAATCCTTTCACCATTAGACTGTAAATAGTTTTGTATGTATTTCAGCAACTATGTAATTTAAAACCACTTTTTTATCATGTTTTATGAATTTATTCTCACACACTGTACCTGCATATGATTGAGTGATCAGTGTAGAATCCCTGTAAATAAGTGTAAAAAAATAATAATAATAAATAAATAATAAAAGATTATTCTAATAGAATACATTTGCTATACTGACCACAGTGTATAAAAAAGAAGCACAGTGCGTCATTAAATATGAAATAGACATTGCAGAAAGGCAAAATCATTAGTGTTTTAGCTCTCTGTAGTCTACCAGTTGAATGCTTTTAACCGAAGCAGGTGTTTTCTTTCTGGATAATATGCACAATCTAAATGAAAGCTGACCTACTGAAATGCATAACTGAAGACAGATAATAGCACACCATTCTGTGTAGAGGTGGAGTTGAGCACAGCTTGGCATTTCATTCAGGCATCACTCAGACTCGTGTAATAAGACTAATGTTTCCTGTGGCACGTCTCTTAGAACTGCTAGACAGTTTCAGGTAAATTTAGTGACAACAGACAAAAGCTATAAATTCAAGTCTCACTACAATCATAATCTCACTGTATGACATTCAGGCAGTGAAAGTACACAAAGAAGAGGCCTGCTAAAAATGGAAGAGGTCAAACAGGATGTTAATAATGCAGTCATAACTGAAATTACGTGCTATGCATTCTGAATAATAGGAAAAGAAAGGGGAAATATTAAGAGCATGCATCTAGTATAATATTTATAATCCTAACAATTTTCATTTAAAAGTGTTTGCAAGTCATGTTTGCTTACATATTCAGTGTATGTATAAAACAGAATGTAGTTTTCTCATTAGTATAGAGATCGCCTTGGATTATTTTGTCCATTACCCTTGATCCCAGACACAGATAAACACATCAGGATAGCCAGTGTGACCAGTCATTATTAATACATCAAAATCCATATTGTAACCATTAATAACAAAACACAATAAATTGTAACAGTGAAGCATAATT
This sequence comes from Protopterus annectens, assembly GCF_019279795.1. NCBI lineage: Eukaryota > Metazoa > Chordata > Ceratodontiformes > Protopteridae > Protopterus > Protopterus annectens. The sequence goes on along the minus strand of NC_056739.1, from coordinate 1,891,973,975 downwards.
GTAACAGTGAAGCATGAAACCAAATAATGAAAAAAGAAATCATGTCATGCAGGGTTGGTGATTGCTCATCTGAAAAGCAATTAAAAACATCCAACAGCATCAGGAATACGGTAATCTAAACAAGAATCAACCTAGAGCAGCAGGTCTTTTGTTTAAGACTCAGAGATGTATAGAATTCAAGAAGCGTGAGCTTTTCATTAATCAAAATGAAAAAAGAAGTTATGTACTCACAATAACATTCTATCTGTGTTGTCCATTTTCATTCTTCCTCAACCTGTGGGTTTGGTTCCGATCCTTGGAACCGACTCAGCTGTAACCTTAGCTTGTGGTAACCAAAAAACTCTCAAGCTTATCCCTTACCCACAATGCACCTATCCCAGTAACCTCAGATTGAGTTTGCTGATAGACCAAAGGAAAGATTAGTCGTAAGTCATTAATTGAGACTATATCTGGAACCACAGTTACATACGGAAGATAATAATCTGCTAGTTCATAGGTTCATAGGTTCATAGATTCATACTAGGCTATCTGCCTTAGGGCATTTATAAGCCTAGCCAGAGTGTGTTTGGCTTTCAACACCCATTTTAAATTAATTTTGCTATGCCCTTTTTCGAGGTTAGTATACTATGCCTCTGTCTAACAGTGACACAGAAGTGATACCCGGGGTAAACCTACAATCTCCCATCCACTCATCAAGATTCCTCTTGAAGAGAGTTAATGAGGGACTCTGCCTAACCTGGACTGGGATTTTATTCCAGAGTGAAGGGAGCCTCTGGATTATGAATCTGTCCCTCCAGCATGTCCTATTTATTTCACTGCTGAGGTTCAAGTCTCTCGAGCGCGTAGCTCGATGGGATTTGGATTTTCTGAGGTGCAGCATGTCCATTAATTCCGGGTTGGACATGGCTTTATACATCAGGCACAGATCGCCTCTGAGCAGGCGGTATGCCACTGAGTAGAGCAGGAGTTTCTTTAACTGGGCAGCATATGGCGTCTGTTTGAGCCCTTTGATCCTCTTGGTGAAGTACTTTTGGGGTCTTTCCAGTTGCTGCAGGTGTCTGGTAAGGTACATCCCAAAAGGTTGTACTCAATTATGGGCCTGATGAGGGATGAGTAAAGAGGCACGATGACCTCCTCTGATCTAGATGTGAATCCCTTCATGATTAGGTGGGCTATATAAAATGTTTTTCTAACCACTTTGGCCACGTGGTTGTCAAATGAGAGATTGCTATCAACTTGAGTCCCCAGGTCCCTAATTACTTCTTCTATACTTAATGGATTACCACCTATGTGGTAATTTGTGAGCCCTTTGTTTTTGCCAAAGGGGATGACTATACACTTTTTGGCGTTTAGCTTGAGGCCATGGCTCTGGCACCAGTTGTCTGTTTCTATGAGGCCCTTTTGGAGGATGCTTGTGTCGGCTGGAGAGTTGATTATGGCATCCAGTTTGCAGTCATCTGCGAACTTGGTCAGCCACAGTCCTTCCGTGTTGGCCTGTATCTCCGAGAAATATATACCGAACAACAGAGGTCCCAGGAATGAGACTTGTGGGATGCCACTTGTAACTGGTTTGGAGTCTGACATGGCTCCAGCAATTCTAACCATGTGGGTTCTGTCCTTGAGCCAGTTTGCAACCCATCTAGTGACATAGGGGTTTATATTTAAGCTGGTGAGCTTATCTATAATGCCCGAGTAGAGTATTGTATCGAAGCCTTTTGCAAGGTCCAGGTAGGCTGTGTGGACCACCTTCCCCTCGTCAATGGCCTTGGTGACTGTTTCAAAGAAATTGACCAGGTTTAAGAGGCAGGATCTGCCCTTAACAAAGCCGAACTGGGTAGGATCCAGTGTCTGTAGGTCCCCAATATCTTTATTTATGAGGTCCATGATGATGCTTTCCATAGCTTTGCAGACCAAGCTAGTCAGGCTTATGGGGCGATAGTTTTCAGGATCCGTTGAGGGACCACCTTTGTGGAGAGGGACCACTGTTGCTGTATGCCACTCTTTGGGTGCATATCCTGTAGTAAGGCTGAGATTGAACAGTAGTTTTATGTTTGGGTTTAGCTCTTCTTTGAGTTCATGTAGGATGCAGCCCGGGACACCGTCTGGTCCCATTGATGCTGTGTTTTTTGTTTTGGAGAGGGTGGCTCTTACCTGAGTATCTGAGATGTCAGGGGGGGGCAGCACTCTGCTGGGATAGATATTTGCCCTTTTGGTGGGGGGGGGGGGTTTCCGCTGAACCTGTCAGCTAGGATGTTGGCAAATGTCTGTGGGTTTGGTGAATTTTTTGTCATTCTGGACTAATTCTGAGCATATCTGGGAAGTCCCACCTAGGTTCCTAACATAACTAAAGAAAGCCTTGTGATTATCCTTAGTGTCCTGTGCAATTTTTCTCTCAAAGCTGGCCTTAGACAATTTTATGAGTGCCCGTAGTTTTTTGCTAATACTGATCAGAGATGCTTACCCTTTTTGGGATTTTGCTTTATCATGTAGTAGCTTCCTCCTTCTATTGTATAGTTTGTTTATGGCTGGGGTCTACCAGACAGGACGTCTGCCTTTGGAGGATTGGGTCTTCGTTTGATTTGGGATTGCATGATCTATGCATTCCTGAAGGTGTTCATAGAATGCGTTTATAAAGGATTCTGCGGTCTGGGCCGTATTTTCCACAGGCCCGGGGGCTTTGAAGGATTCCACCTCAGTTTTGAGGAGTGTGAAATTTGCTTTAGAGACATTTTTCACTGTGGTTTTCTGGGCAGGGGGTGGGGCCGGGATGTGAATATCCAGTGAGATTAGTTTATGGTCTGATCTTTCCAGTGAGGGATACACTTCTGGTCTGGAGCATAGAGTCCCCTTGTTGGTGATGATCAGGTCCAGTATGTTTTCCCCTCTTGTGGGAGTGGTAACAAGTTGTTCCATAGCATTTGAGTTTATAAATTCTAGGAACCTTTGGGCTAGGGTGTTGGAGCTAGAGTAATGCTCCCAGTCTATGTTTGGGTAGTTGAAGTCGCTCAATATAATGGTGTTTGGAGAGACCTTCATATTTTCCAGTGTTCTCAGGAAGGCCAAGTGGGGTTCCTGGGTTTGGGAGGGTGGTCTGTAGTTATTCTTTCCTTTAGAAATCCAAGGGTATGGGGGTTGAAGGAAGGGGAACTGAAGAAGAATGAAAATGGACAACTCAGATGGAACATTATGGTGAGGACATAACTTCTTTATCTGATTTTGTAGATTTTCATTCTATCCTCTACCTGTGGGACAGAGTCACCGGCTACGTTAGACCCTGGGTGGACTCAAGGAAGGATGTTCTTGAACACCATTGAACTGAATGATGTTCTTCCCCTGGAAACTAGATCCAATTTGTAATAAGTAATGAAAGTATGGGTAGTAGCTCACGTTGCTGCTTCACAAATATCATCCATGGAGGCTCTAGATTAGAAGACTGCTGAAGTTGCTACAGATCTAGTTGAATGTGCTTTCAAAAGTTTTGATAAAGCAATCCCCAGTTTGTTGTAGATGAAAGAACTGTACTCTGCAGTGGTAGCTGGTCAAATTAAAGGGGGGCTGCAGGAGACAGCTGAATGGGTGGGGCCAATGTGAAGGGGTGTGACCAGCTAGAATGGGGTGTAGCTATACTCAAAAACACAACAACTGGAACTTTAATTAAATATGCTGCCCTGGGTGCCAAACTGTCATTACAAGAATCCAATCAAGACAAAATGAAGTGTAGAAGAAAAAAAATATTTCAATGCATTGGCTACATGGCAGCTTACTTAATATCTACATGGAAACAAAAATGTTGTGAGGCATGAAAAAATAAATTACGTTTTAAATACATTACTAGAATTCTAGCCAAAATCAAGTATAAAAAAAAAAAACAAGCTTCTCCTTGCACTGTAGTTCTAATTATAACTTATATTCAGCTTTATAAAAGTACCAAGTAACATGCTGAAAGTGGAAATCTCTGTGATACCCCCACTTGTAAAAATGTTTCTTATCCAAAAAAAGACCTGCTGCCTGACAACAACTATCTACTTGTTTCATGGGGTAAACATGATCAAAGTAAAAAATGAACAGCAAACAAAAAACAAGCTCAAGATAAATTGCTTAAAGGATTACTGCACAGGTTATGTACCACACATGATAGATTGGCATTTTGTTTAGTTTACGGGTAAAGCCTGCAAAGATGACTGCAAATCTCCAACAAATGCAATGAGCTTCTGAAAATATTGTAACCCTGTCCTTTATTACAAATACTGTCATATGCATTTCAATGCCTAAGGCTTGTACATTATCTAGTTATGTAAATATTCTCTGCATGGCAACAACAAAAAGGCTTTCAGTGTTGGTAATTATTTAACAGTGTGCTAATTAAAGGTTACTTGCATCTTACAATCTCAGACAAGCTTACCTGATGGTCATTAAAGCATTACTACTTAAACACAAAGCAACAGGGCACTGCGACAGAATGCATTTTCTGAATAATAAGAAGCATAAATCAACAGTATAAATATATGACAGAAAACCTGAACATTCTGCAAAATCAAGGACAGATGAATAGTCACTGTCATACTTCTGTCTACCTTGGATGGGGGAATACTCTGCACACTTACACTGCATAACTGCTCCTTGCCTTGCTTAGACACATCCAGAGTCACTACATGGGGGAGTGGGGTCTAACAAGTATGTCACAATTTGAAATGTCTCTGGCTGATGATGATGGCTCTGACACTCATACCTCTCAACCTCAGAGCAAGAAATCTGGACAAAGCCATACATGGAAGTGGGACACAGGCCCACAAATAAGGGCAATTTTTAAATATTGCTCTTATAAACTTAGAAAGATAATAGAATAGTAGTAGGTCTTGCATTAGTATACATTTTCTGAAGGGTATGAAATCTGAAACTCAAATGTCTGCTATTATTTTCTAACTTCAATCTTTAATGATTTGCCACTAATTTGGCAGAAAACCACAATTTTATGAAAAACAGACCAAAAATGTGATGCAAAAATATAAACTTGCCACACAATACAGCTGGGAACCTGTCAAAGAAGGGACACATTTTTAATGTTAGTACTGTTAACTTGAGCAGCTGACAAAATAAAAGCATCTACATGCATTTCTGAAATAAAAGTAATCTATAACTCTGATCATTACAGTTGTTTATAATTGTAAACCCTCCACATTTTCTTCCAAAACTGCCATTTTGCGGAGGGGTTATTAGGGAGAAGAGCAACATTTTGAGAGGTTTGGATATTCCTTATTCTATAAAGTGATTTATTTGCATGTACCTCTCAACCTCTTAATGCAAGAAATCTGGACAAGGCCAAATAAATATATTGCGGGAACATACAAACAGTACTAAAAATTGCTCTTTTATAAACTTAAGACAGTTGATAGAATATCAGGTCTTACTTTAGCATGCATTTTTCTTAAGGTTATAAAGTCTGAAACTCAATGTCTGCCATTATTTAGTGACTTAATTCCTAAATGATTTGCCAGAAAACCACAAATTTTATGAGGAACAAACCAAAAATAAGAAGCAAAAATCTATTCATTTTGCAAAAATCTGGACATTTGAGAGGTATAGTTCAGCCGGGGCTGTCTGAGTTTGCTGTCCTTCCCCCCTCACAAAATCATGGTTGAATGGAGTGTCCCTCCTGCAGCCATTCCAATGTCCCATTCCTTGGTTATTTTGCCCCATTTACCATGAACACTGTAATGTGCATACTGCTTTACTTCTGCAATGATTTGGATTTCATTTATAAGTTTGATTTTGCATTTTACAACACAGCCCCTAATAGATATCTGCTAAACAAAGCAATGCAGTATCACAATGAAAATAGACTTAGCATTAAAACTTCTCTGCCCTTGAAACTCACATTCTTTGAAACAGCATTGAAACCCATATTCAAAGAAAATACATTTTGCCAGTGGCAGATAAAGATTAACTTTGGGCTGTTTTCAAATCATAGGCACCTTGATCTTGAAACATACACATGTTCTTTGATACACCTTTCTGATTGCATTAAATTATATTCCTTGTACAATACAGTACAGCTGTTAGAGGTCATTTTAAATTTATTGTTTTGAACATTTTTCCAGTAAACAGTCAAACAAAATCCATACACCAGTAATGACAAAACTGCCCAATTCAAAACATTTCCATCATAAAAGTCTACTCAAACTTACATTTCCATCATAAAAGTCTACTCAAACTTCAACAGTCCACCTGTATCAGTAAATATGCACAATCTCTGAAGAAGTAAAACTCATCTAAACAATTCCACATTAAAGAAATCTGTAACTAATGAAGAGGTTGCTGCTAGCAAACAACTGTATATGTCATTGTTTCATCTACAAATAAAGTGGTTGTTTCCCTTGAGGAATGAATTGCCCATGTTGCATTAAAAAAATGATACGCTAGTAATATCGCAGTAGGGAATGCATGGTAAACTGATAACAGGTTCATAGTTACTAAATATCTTCGCCAACAAGGACTGCAGCATCCACCCCTTTTACAACACAGTACAGTATCAGCAATGCATCTACCTACTGTGGGAGTAGAACCCACAGCCTTCTGCATCAAAAGCAAGTACAGTACCTGTTATGCTATTAACAATGCCAGTAGAGTCACCATAAGCAGTGCTAAACTTTTGTTCCCCTGCAGCTCTCAGATCCTTGTAAAATCTACTAGACGCTCCGCTGTATCTCTGAACTTTGCAGTACAAGAAATCTTGAAAAAGCCAAAATTTATCGGGGGGGGGGGGCAAAAGCCCAAAAACCAGGGACACATTTTAAACATTGCTTGTATAATGTTGGAAAGTTGCTACAATAAAATGCTGTGTTGCCACCATACATTTCACTGCCAAGTCCTGAACCAAGGGGGTACCCTCTGCAAAACAATTAGAGCAACATACCACTATGCCAAATCAGCTGTTTTGTGAAAGAGAGGAAGACTGAAACTTAAATGACTAACATTTAGTGAATTCAGTTCTCAACATAGCTGTCAACCTCTTAGCACAAAACACCTGAACAAAGCCAATAATGGAGGAATACAGCTCTCAAACATATTCAGTGAATTCATTTCTCACCATACCTCTCAACCTCATAGAAAACAACACATGGACAAAGCCAGTAATGTGGGAATACATCCCCCAAACATATTCAGTGAATTCAGTTCTCACCATAGCTCTCAACCTTAGCACAAAAAAACTGGATGAAGCCAATAATGGGGGAATACAGTCCAAAAAATAAGGACACATTTCAAATATTTATGTTATAAACTTAGAACATTGCTAAAATAAAAGGTCATGTACTTTCTGAAGAATATAAAGTCTGCAATCCAAATGCCTGTTATTTTTATTTAACATTTGTTAACCAGGAAAGTCTGATTTCGAACAAAAGCCAATTTTCAGCAGAGCAGGGAGAAACACTCCAGACACATGTCTATGTAAGATGGAAAGACATGCAGACTCCACACATAAAGCACCCCAGCCAAGAATCAAACCAAAAAACCTGCAGTTTTCAGGTAACAATGCTACCAGTGCACCACTGCACTACTAATTTTACCAGGACCAACTAACGTACAGAAACCACAGATTTTATGAGAAGCAGAACAAATATGATGCAAAAACCTGCAAATTTTTTATAAATGGTAGTGGGTAGGAATTCAGGCCCTTACTACCTGCATCCAAGGTACAGGCTTCAAGCCTGAGTATTCTCTATCCACCACCATGTGTTCTCTCTCTCCACCAGTATGTAGCAACTGGGGCATCATTTTACACACACACACACACACACACACACACACACACACACACACACACACACACACACACACCGTTCGTCCTCTACAGCAGCCCAATCAACTGTCCATAGCAGCAGATCCATTCCTCCATGGCAGCTAAGTCTTCATTCTCTGTAGTGGCCTGAATCCATCCTCTGCAACAGCCCAATCAACTGTCCATCCTCTGTAGCAGCCAGCTCAAGCTGTACTCGTTTCCCCATGAGACATGAGTAGGCTGGAGCCTCCAGCCTGTGGGCAATACAGTCCGGTGTTCTTCCAGTCTGTGCAGTCATCACTGCACAGACTTCTGAGCTGGCAGGGCAGAGTTCCCTTTCTTCCCTATCCAGACTGCCTAACACATTAGTCTGGAGTTCTGAGTACCAGGAACTAAGCATGCATGCGTGGAGTTCCGATTTTTTTTCTATTTAATTTCTATAGGTGGGGGTCTCACAATTTATTTTTCATTTTTCTTTCTACAAGTGGGGGGCTGCAGTCTTGCAGTCCTATAGCACAAGCCACCCCTGGTAGTCTGTTAGCCATCTTGCCATTGTCACTTTCCTCACAGGTTTTCCTAATTTTGTATTTGACAAATAAATAACTGTTCAGATTTTCTGATATCTTTTGTCCTGTGAAGATAAAACCATAATTGTTTAAGAAGCTATAATAAGTGTAAGCAATATTCAGCTTTATTAGCAAATTTGGGAAAGAAAACTGGTAGGTTAATAGTTTGATTGATATTGACTTCTGAAACCACCTTTGGTAGAAAAGAGGGGTTGGTTCTTAGCGCAACCCCATCCTTGTGAAAAATCAAATATGGTGGTTTACAAGACAAAGCTTGAATTTCTGAAATCCTTCTGGTGGAAGTTATAGCCACTAAGAAAATAGTTTTCCAGGGCAGAAACTTAAGATCACAGTCTGTTGTCAGTTCAAAAAGAGGTTGTATGATTGCTTGCAACACCAATTTCAAGTCCCAAGGAGGGGATGGATCTTTTTAAGGAGGCTTTAAAAGAAGTGTACCTCTCAAAAAAGTTTTACAACGTTTATGAGAAGTAAGTGGTGAGACTTCAAATCCAATATGAAAATAGCTGCTAATTGAAGTTTAATAGTAGAAAACAAAGCCCATTCATTGGATAGTAAGGCTAATAATCTGAGAATCTTATGAATAAGTACTGAAAAAGAGTCAGCATTATTTTCACGTGTACAAAAGGCAAACCTTTTCCATTTACTGTTGTAAAGTTTAAGTGTAGATGGTTTGTGAGAGGCCAAAAGTATGTGTCAGACAGCTGAAGAAAGCATATATTGTCTGGCTATTAATAGAACTGAAGAACCAATGCTGTCAACTTGAGGTTCTGTATGTGTGGGTGGATCAACCCTGTCAGATGGGACAAGAGATCTGGAACCACGACCAGAATCCAAGTTTGGTGAATTAGATGAGGCCAAAGGAAGGGGAACCAAATCTGTCGAGGCTGATAAGGTGCAATGAGGATTAGCTTGCTTTTCAACTGGCTGCTTTCTGTAGAAACTTTGGAATTAGAGGAATCAGAGGAAAGGCATGAAGAAGACGAGCAGGCCAATTGTGGACAAGAGCATCCCTCATTGTTTCCCCCTGAGAGGGGGATAAGGTCAAAGTAGTTGCTGCACTTGTTGTTTAGGGGAGAGGTGAAAAGATTGCAGCAAGGCTGGCCCCATTGATGGAGTATTCTGGCTGCCACTTTTGGATTGAAGGACCACTCAGGAGGCAGGAGTATGCATCTACTCAGTTTGTCTACTATCACACTGGACTTCCCTGAAATGTACTTTGCTATGAGAAAGTGTTTGGTTGAGATCACCCACTGCCACACTTTGAGAACTTCTTGACACAAGGGATAGGACTGGGTTCATCCATGCTTGTTGATGTACCAAACTACTGGCATTTTGTCCATTTCAATTGCAATTTTCCCTGAAGGGAGAGCATCCTGGAAGGCCTGCAATGCTAAAATCACTGCTCTCATTACTAAGACATTGATATGCAAGTTGGCTTCTATGGGGGGACCAAGTGACTTGGACAGTGATCCCCAGGTAATGCCCCCCACCCTAACTGGGAAGTGTCCATGATCACTGTGGCCTTGGGTTGAGAGGGGGGGGGGGTGAAAGGACAGCCTTGTAGAATTTAATCTGATTGAATCCATCGTTTGAGATCTCTCTTGCAAATGTTGGTGATTGCAATCAAAGCTGACATTGGTTGGTATAGTATTGACAAGTGCATTGCAAGCAGCCATTGTAAAATTCTCATGTGAAATCTGGCTAAGTGGACTAGAGTTATAGTTGCTGCCATGGATCCTAGGACCTGTAGAATTAGGTGTGCAGATACTTTCTTGCTGTTGATTATTTTTATGACTTGTAATATGATTTTCTGTAGTTCCAGTGGGGGAAGAAAGGCTATTGTTGTCGTTGTGTTCTGGATAGCTGCTATGAACTCTAACGTTTGAGTTGGTTCAAGATGAGATTTTTCATAGTTTTGATTATCCCCAGATAGGAACATGTCTGGAGAACCTGCTCTCTTGCCTTTAACAATTGATGCCTGGTTAAAGTGGTAATGAACCAGTCATCTAAGTACAGAAACACCCAGAATCCCAGCAGTCTAAAGCAAGACACTGCTACCAGCATGCACTTGGTGAACACCATGAAGGCTGTGGTAAGACCACAGGGCAGAACTCTGAATTGATACTGACTGGGTCACAGCCTGAAATGGAGAAACTTTCAGGATCACCTGTCCATCTTTATATGATAGTATGCATCCTGAAGGTCTGTTGAGCACATCCAGTCATTCTGTCTTAAAAATGAAAGAATGGACTGAAATATGACCATCCAGAACTTTGTTTTCAAACTGACTTGTTCAAGATACTGAAATTTAAAGTTGGTCTCCACTCCCCTGTCTTTTCTTGCACAAAAAAGAATCTTGAGTAATTTCTGGATTTTCTCTGGTCTGGCAGGACTTCTTGGATGACTCTTTTTTTCTAAGCCGGTCTTGAATTTGTAGTACTGCTTGTTCCCTGTGATTAGGTGTGACATTGGGGATTATTTTGCAAATGGGGGGATAGAAGGGAAAATGGTATAATATAATCTCTGGAAATGATCCTCTGCACCCAGGTATCTAAAGTTATTGCTAGCCAGTTTCTCTTGTGCAAGGATAGTCAACCCCTGACTGCCTCCAGAGGAAGACAATTGGGCCTCCTTTCAGGAGCACTGAAAGGGTTTACCAAAGAATGAATCTCTGTACCTTTGGTTTTGCAGGCCCCTCTGTCTCAAGGGTGGCATATTCTACTGAAGTTTCACCCTCTGCCCTTGGGGGAACCACATCCATGTGTCTCTTGAAAAGACCCATGGGACTATTTGAGCCATATCTTTCCACTACTTCAGTGATTCCTTGAAAAGGATTGTTAAAGAGTGAAAAAACATATGTCCACAGTAGACAGGGTCTTTCTCACACCTGAACAAAGTCTCTTTCACTTTAGTTCCAGATGAGGAAATGCTGTCAAGGGGAGCATTGATGAACAAACACTTGAAGAGCTCTACAAAATCACATAAGCACATCCAGGCATGTTTCTTGATGACAATGCCTGAACATGCTGCCCTTGTCATCACTTCAGCTGCATGAGAAATGAGCCTCATGGATGAGTTAGATATGGACTGCAGGGAAGCCAACTGAGAGGCAACAGAATCCTGAACTTCTTCAGAGATGGATCCTGAAAGGGTATCTGAAAGCTCCTTAATCAGATCCCTCTGCAGTCTGGAGAAATGTACCAAGAAATTCAAGGACCATAATGCAAAGGTCATTGAAGCATGAAACCATTTCCCAAACTTACCCATTGCCCAAGACTCCTTGTTGGCTGGATGGATAGAGAAACTTTCCTCAGCTAGTTCCTTTATTGTTGCTGCTGCTACAACCATGGCATCAACAGGCAAACTTTTTGACCAGAATTGTTTATCTTTCCAGTGCAGTGATAATTTTGTAAGGTCTCCGGTGAATGTGTTCAGTGGCATCAGTGGACTTCCATTCCCATCAAGAGATCAACTCAATGAGCTCATTGGCAGGCAGAGTTACCCAGGAGGTAGATGGGCAGGTACCAAAAGCCTGCAGGTGCACTTACTCCTTAGATGAAGGATTACTCAACTTCCAATCACCTCTCTGTTTTAAGATTTCTAGGATGTCTCCAAAGGATACATCATCAGGAGAAAATCTTGAGGATCCTTTCTTCTCATAAACGTTTATGTCTTCTGTGATATATTCCTCCAGGGAATCCAAATGCTTCATCTTTTCTTTTTTTTCTTCTTCTTAGGGACCTCCTCAGTGGGATGATCTAGGGGAGTATCTGAAGAAAAGGCTTTTGGTACTCTATGTCCATGCAGAGACAATGGTTGTGACTCTGAATGTAAATGTGACAGGGATGTGTGTTACAGGTAGGAAGGGGACAACTGGCTGACTGCTACAGTCATAACTCTCTCCATAGCCTTGAAAGCTGATCCAATCAGAGAAGGGAGGGACCCCAGATCTGAAAGAGTAGGTCTGTGAACTGAGGTCATATCCCAGTCTGAAGAGATTCCTCTGGAAGCAAAAGCTGGAGCTGAGCTGATCCATGCTGAACCCTTGAGGTGCAGAGAAGGCTCCAAAAATATAGGAGTTGACCCTTAAAACTGACAGGACAGATACAGCCCAGAGAGCTCTCTGGTTCTGATTGAACAGAAGAGCTCAGAGCAATAATTGGTTCTGAAAATAAAGATGTCTTCATTTCTGATGCAGACAGCACTGGATAGCTCAAAACCATAGTCTATAAGCCTTCAAGTGAATATTTTTCTCACCATTCTCTCCACATTGTCATCAGTTAGATTTTAAGAGTTATGGGCTGACATCACAGAAGTCTCTCCAAAATGGTGATGGAAGTTTGTCTGGAAAGGGATCAATGGAGGATGAATAACTTGTTCTTGGAAGAAACATTTTTGTTGAGTCCTGTAATTGTGGTGTCGGAGCCGAGGATCGCGGCACCAGTGTTTGTCCTTGGCCTCTAATTTCAGGAACCAAAGTGCGAGTTGGTTATGATAGTAGACTTATGATAATTTTTGGTTCTGATGAAACATTCAGAGATTATGTTTGTGACTTTTTTCCTGTCAGTTCCAAAGTGGAAGGTGGAACCGACATTTTATTCTTTTTTGAAGTTGGAGATGATGGAGATGTCGGCACCGACAAACTTCATTTCTTCATCTTCCTAGAAACTTTGAAAGATGAAGAAAAGACAGACTAGAAAAATTAGGTTTGCTTCCTGGTGTTTCTTTAGAATAAGTGGCTCCAGATAACACCTCACTGCAAGAAGATGGAAGCAGGCCTTTTAACATCAATTTATTTTTCCCCTCAGCAAGAGCTCTATGGCTAAATGAATGACAAATAGAACAATCCTCCTGAAAACAGAGTGGGCCCACACAGTAAACACATAAAGAGTGCATGTCAAAAAAGATAATGTATGGTCACATTTCTGACAAAGTTTAAATCTAACCAGAGCCTTTTCCTCCATATCTTGTCTCCACACACACACACACACACACACACACACACACACACACACACACACACACACACACACACACACACACACACACACCACACACGCACACACACGCACACACACGCACACACACGCACACACACGCACACACACACACACACACACACACACACACACACACACACACACACACACACACACACAGAGTTTACTATCAAAATGTTGGACTGCATTCAGTAGAACTGGGATAGTTGCAGATCACAGAGGGCAGAACCGAATATGGTTGACCCCACAACAGTGAATGCTAGTGTGTATTCGCTGTTGTGAGGTCAACATTCTGCTTGGAGATCACAGTACAGTGAAGATTGGGAAATGTGGCCATTTCCTTACTGTAGTGTGATCTCAAGAGTTTGTATAGCTAATTAGCAGGGGGTCCAGGGGGCTTGCCCCCCTGCAATACATTAGTTGGAAGTTGCTGGTAGGCAAGGTATGCTGGGTAATATTGAATACATCATGACAAAGTGTCAGCATTACCGGTTTCATTCGTTTGCGTGTACAATGTTTTATTTTCATTTTTATTTTTCACGGAAGTGATCATTCGACAGAATGCATTTCAGACATATGATAGTAAACAGACACACACACACACACACACACACACACACACACACACACACACACACACACACACACACACACACACATGCAGACACACACACACCATACACACAGACGTGTGCAGAGAAAAACTGAGGAAATTATAGTAACTTTTTTTTATGAGAGAAAAATGTAGACATAGAAATAGAAATATATAAATAATGGTAATAAAGAACTACACAAAGTATAAGAGGAAAATATCAGCAATGATATTCAGAATTCACTGAAGTGTAATGAAGGGGAGATCAAGGTAATAGTATTTAGACTACTGATGTACAAGAAGGGCAGAAAGGGTAAGGGTAAGGGCTTTTATGAATTACAGAGAAAAAGTTAGAGTTGAATATATTAGAGGAATCACTTATCTGCTTGAGAGCAATTGGCAACACGTCTGACACAAAAAGTGGCAAATGAGATCTGAGGTAACTGGGACAGGTTCATTGTGGGAAAGGGATAAGCTCGAGAGGTTTTTTTCGTACCACGAGCTATGGTAGCAGCTGAGTCATTTCTGAGGATCGGGACTGAATACACAGGTTGAAGATAGAATGAAAATTGACAACATCAGATCAAGCTTTTATATAAATTCTACTTAAAAGGACAATCCCAGAGTCTAAAATTCTGACCTAAAGAAACTTGACCTGATACCTCACAGTTGTCACCACCCATGTACTATGTCATCATCAGCCCAACTCCTGGTTTCAATTTACTTGATGTAGCCTTTTTTTCTTGCCTTTTGTTGAACATAATTAACAATATTCAGTTCCTGTCAAAGCTTTCAGTCCCCAATTGCTGGGAAACAATGTGGTTATTAAATTTTTATGTATTTCTGTGGTGGGGGTGGTTAGGCAAGACCATGTGTTTACTTTTTATGAACTCATCAAAAATATTACCTTAATTTTATAGTCTTTATTTTCTTTATTTATTCTGCATGGCGCTACTATGAGCACTATAGTCAAAAGAGTACAGTTTTGTGTGCTAAATCTTAACAGTCTCTTAATGTATTCCCCTTACTCTGTAGTAAAACAGGCAATGGATTAGTATGTAAAACTATTACAGGTTGCCATATTGTAAAGCCCTCACTGTGAAAGTAAGTTTTCGGCTTCATTGTTTAAAATGAATCTATTGCTTGTGTCACACATATGTTTTTTACAGCAGGTCAAAAAAACGTTAGACTTGGCTAATATTCAGAGATCATAAAATAAAACTTCTGCTACTGTTTGAAACTTGCACCATTCTGATGCTTTCTACAGAGTAAGTACAATCATGCATAACATCTAGCAATGAGCTAGCATTCAGAAATCTGCACAAAATAAAATATGAAATGAAATGAAAAGAAAACTCTGTTAACTAATGCTTTAGCTTTACATTGCTCATATGCTTTCCTGCAAGGTAGTAGCAAGTGATGCCATAACATTCCTGACAGGCTAATTTTCTTTGGGGATAAAAGGCACAGGTGAAACTAATGAATGC
Organism: Protopterus annectens; assembly: GCF_019279795.1. Lineage (NCBI taxonomy): Eukaryota > Metazoa > Chordata > Ceratodontiformes > Protopteridae > Protopterus > Protopterus annectens. The sequence continues at coordinate 1,891,958,532 of NC_056739.1, read as the reverse complement.
CTCAGTGAGAGTTGTTGTGAGTACAACTGCAATTTGAGATAGAATTTGACTAAGACCATTGAAACTTCCTGTAAGCACTGCTTCCACAACCCCCTCAGCCGATGCTGGGGCATGCTCAGAAAGATGAAATGAAAATGTAAAAAAAGACCAGAGTCATAACAAAAAAAAAATGTGGAACTGTCCCTGTAAGTATTTTAAGTTGCACTTTTAGTGACCAGTGTGGTGATAGTTTTCTGCTTTTTCACCCATGATTTTTGCCAAAACAGTTATCTGTTTGCATTTTCTTTTAGTTTTTCTTTTAGTTTGTTCTGGGACATTAGTCTTGTAGCTTAATTTGCAGTTGTGCTAAGACTGTGCATTACTGCAAGATGTTAGCATTGTTTATACATTATACTGTACTTCTAGCTCCATAATTAGAATTACTTGTAAAAGCTAACTGTTTGTATTTAAAACTGTGTCTGGGGACTTATTCTTGTAGCTTCATTCACAGTTTTGGCAGGACTGTGAACTACTGGCAGATTTGAGCCTCATTTAGTCATTTATTACAGCATTTTTTTTAAATAAACAGTGTTACTGGTAAATTTCTGCATAGTCTGCAACCTTAGTCTTTGATGGGATTGCAGTAGTGACAATATTGTGAATTCTGCTCCAGGATTTGTGCTTCAATATTTTTTATAGCTGTTTATATGCCAGTTTTGCTGCTAGAGTCTTCTGCTTATCATTTACCATGTTAAAGTTGCATTCCAGTGCCTTTCTGTTTTCTTTGCTACTGTTGTTTCCCTTGTTATTTGTGTCTGCTCCAGCCCTTACTGAGACATTAAGCTAAAGTTTCTGAAATTCTAACCGTAAGACTAGACCTCCAATATTGCATCCCTCCCTATGATGTCTACTTCTTGCAGCCTGTATGTTTTCCCAATGCTTCCATCCTTATCCTGTTGTGGTTTTCAAAGGCTATGTGTCTAGCCTCCACCCCTTATAGTAATCTAACTTCCAAAGTCCCTCCCGCCTCTTTCCTTGCTATAGCTGTTGTGTAACCTACTTAAATAATTCTGTACCCATTGTTTCCACATATACATAATAGTAAGTGCTCACCCAGCAAACCAGTATTGCACATGAGTAAATCTCCCTTACTATAAATTATCTCCTCATTTTCCTAGAGCTCCTATCTGCTTAGTGCCCTCACAACACTTTGAGGTGTCCTAAGTTAATTCTGCTCCATCCTTGGAGGAAAGAGAATGACTTTATTGTTGTGCACTTCAGTTAACTGTTGAGACTGCCACTACTTTATTTTTGCTTTATTTTTTTGATTCTTTCCTTTAAGTCATTTTAAAGTTCTCTAATACTTGAAATTGCCTTGTCAAGGTAGTTTATTTATGTTGATGTATTACAAGCAATCTTTCTTGGAATTATTGCATAAAGATTTTAGCAGTGTCCTGTACAGAAACAAACTCTCAGAAAGTAAATTTTATCTATAAAACATCCCTTAGAACTGAATCTGTAACTTAGTGTCGCTAAAACAAAGCTTAAAATAGCTAGCTCATACATTAAACCACATTACTATCAAATGTAATCACTGTCTAACCTAGTCTTGTTACTAACCCCAGAGACCAGCCAAGGAGAACTCTGTATAGCCCAGTCCACAACCTACAGTAGCCCACCCAAATACAGGTCTGGTCAACATGTATCTGAATTTTCCAAATGTCTCCATGACCATCTTGGTAGATATGGTGTTCCTGAGACAAATTAGTAATTGTTTCATGTTCACAGACAACCATTTAATCCTTAAAACAAACAAACAAACAAACAAACAAACAAACAAACAAACAAACAAAAAAATAGTATCTGGGAGATGCATGTACACAATTTCATTGGAGGCAAAACTCTTGCATACAAACAGGTTAGGCAAGAGCACACATGCTACATCCACCATTCAAAGTGTCCCCCACACACATAGACCAACCTGTTCTGAGGCACTAAAAAGCAAAACCCATAAATGGCAAGTCCTTTACTCCTCAATCTCTAAAGCAATCACCAAAAGCAACACCAAACAATACATATATGCCTTCACCCAGTGGAACCCCAAGAACAAAGCCCATAAGGTAAGCCAAAACATTACCCAGGACTTTTGTTACAGGGAACTCCATTTTACAGCACACATATGTTCAACTCACCAGGGTGATCAAGGATAAGATAACAGTTAGTTGCTTATCTGGAGCTAGGATCTGCCAAGTTATACATGCAGTTAAGTCACTACACAACAGGTACCTGTATGATTCTGTCATAGTCCACACAGGCATCAATAACCTGAGAAGTACTCTCCTGAGGGGTGGAGCCTGAATGGCTAACTGAAAAGCAGCATTTTTTGGAGCTCCATAGATTAGTACTAAATTCAGGAAATTAAATTATCCATTACTAACAAAACTACTATAAATATTTATTTAATCGTCTAAAGCAACTAAATACAAATTTTGGTGGATTTCTAAAAGAAATTTCCTGTCAAATTACTTAGAAGTCTATACACAGCATCTGAAGAGATGAGCAACCTAAAGAATTCTCATGCTGACTTCACACTAAAAAAGGAACTACAACTGGTGACTACCACATTACAAGAATTATCAACAAAAATGGATGATTTTAAGATTAATCTACAGAACCTAGAACAGAACTCACAGAAGCAAACATAAGGCTTCAAAAAAAATACTTCAGCAACACCAGTCAAAGTTAACAAACATTGAAACGTCTTTGACTGACATTGATCAAACACTCAAAGAGGAGGAAAAACAGAGTTTCTCTTGAAGCAAAATACTTGGTTATCTAACAAACTAGATGATCTTGAAAATAGAGAGAGAAGGTCAAACATCAGGATTTTTGGTTTACCTGAAAAAACAGAAGGAGGAGACACTATATCTTTCCTAAACTCTTGGATACCAGAGGTTCTAAATCTTAAAGAAGGTTTTTCCTTTGGAATAGAAAGGGCTCATCTTGCTCTGGGGAATAGAACTTAAGCAACAACTTCATCAACATCCATCATATCACCAAGATCAATTATAGTAACATTCTTATCTTTTATGGACAAAGAACTGGTGTTAAAAACAGCTTGGAGGAAAAGTCCTATAAAATATAACCAGAACACAATAAGATTTGACAATGACTACTCCACTAAAGTGCTGGAACAGAGAAAAAAGGTATGGCCTCTAATAAAAACTCTAAAACAGAATAATATTAAAGCTCAAATAGCCTTTCCTGAAAAAATTAAAATGATGCACCTAAGTGAGATGAAAACCTTCAACACTCTGGAAGAAGCCATGCATTTCATTCAAAACAATAACATTATAACCATTTCTGAAGATATGGAATGGGCATCCCCATCCCTGAAAAGAACTACTGACAAAAATGGCTAGACTTATGTAAAAAAAAAAGAAAGAAAACTGAATCCAAAGTACCAACTTCTATGAAATCTCTCAGTGTCAACTGCAACCTAACTATTAAAAACATCTCAATGGTCTCACTATGTATTAATACCTTTAATATCATGCATTTATTCACAGCATATATATATATATATATATATATATATATATATATATATATATATATATATATATATACAAGAAGAGGTATGTTTCCTATAACTATTTATACATGTCTTATCATCCTATTAAGTTTTTCTTCTTCTCTTTGTTTTAATAAATAAATGTTAACAATTTCTACTACTTAATATAGATATTTATTTAATCTAGTGATATCAAAGTTAAATTATTATGTTTTATAGCTATGTTTTTCAGCCTACTAGTGTCATGTCTATTATTTAATTAATTAATTTTCCTTTTATTAAAATGCTTATTGTTATTTTCAAGTCTGAGTCTCATACAGTAGCACTTATAGGCTTTTTAGACTATATTAATGAAATGTTCTCATAACTACGAAACGTTCCCATTTTTAAATGGAGAAACGCTATTGAGATCTGTCAGTTAAAATTAAAGTAAGAAGAAGGTATTTCCTCATTGCTGATGTGAATGAGGATATTAAGGAAGATAATTGTTTTGAGCTGCAGTTATTACATGTAGTAAATTGTCTATAATATAAATCTGGAGTTTACCTTGCTTATCATTTAGTAATGGTAGAATAAATATATATATGCTTTATCTGATTTGCTTTGATTGTTCCAAACTGGTGTGTGGTTGTCAGTCTAGGTGCGTATAAAACAGTTTTTTTTTCTATTTTTGTTTTTACATTTTAAATATGTTACCTAAATTTCATTCCATGTTAAAATGTTAGATCGATTAGTAACTAACATATTGTGATCGGGAACAGTATAGAATTATTTGAATTAAGCGAAAATGAATATCCTGCCTCTGGACGATGCATTAGAGTACTGTATGGAAGAGGTGATCTAACGAACTCCAAATACACACAGACTACACGTTAATTTATATTCATTACAGTATTAAAACATCAACTTCCTTCCCTGGCATAAATGACAATTATTGCATACCTATTTATTTTGACCTTTGTTATACTGCCCACAGCATATTGCATAATATATACATTGCAGTCATTGATAATTAGCTGGGGTCTTCGCAATGACTTTAAACAATGTGTAGGCTTCTGGAGAGTATTGCCATAATCATCGCTGTTGGTATTATGGTGAAAAACATTTTTTTTTTTGCTCCTTGCCTCAGATGCACTGATGAAGAAAGGTTGTACACCAGGGTTATGCCCTATTTGAAATCTTGTCTGGTCTGTCATTGTGTGCTTGCTGCAAGGACTGGGACTATCATTGCAGCTAGAGGAAAAAAATTTACTGAAAGTAGGGTTTGGGTTTCTTAGATGGCTGCATTACTGAAATAGTTGTTACTTGGAATGGTTTGACGATTGTTCCTATTTCGGGAAATTGTCTGACAGTGGAGTGATTTTCTGGGCAGGGTTTGTTGAAGTATCTGGCGATCTCTACTTGTCGGGGATAATTGGTGGGATTTCTCTGTGGAATAGAGGCCGGGAACTGTTGTAATTCTGGTGATGTACTGCTTTGCCTTCTGAATTGATAGTGAATGGTGCGGTTTTTGTTGGTTGTAGTTGCAGATTATGTGGAACTAATGTACAGTTGTGTCGGTTCAGATTGGAGAAGCACTGTCGGTCGAGTGAATTGGTGTTGTATGAGGTCAGATAGTATGCAGAGAGTGGGGTTAAAGGTGCAATGGACAAGATGTGAGCTGACTCTGGTGTCTTTGGGTCAGGGGTGGTGTGCTTCTTGTGAGGGAGAGTGTCAGTGTTTTGAGCCTTTTTTTTTCTCTTTCTCTCTCTCTCTTCTGTTTTCATGGCAGTTGTTTGAGCAGGAAATAAGTGCTTGTGAAGCTTTATTAAAGCCTATTTAGACTGCAGTTTGCACGAGCTAGGGAAAAAGTTTTCTCCTATCTTTACAATTGCAGAGTAGTTTAATGTTGTCATAACAATGAGTAGATAAGGTTTTGAATGGCTGTTGGTATACTCATACCCTACAGAAGCACGTTCACAACACACTTTAGGAAATAAGCTAGATTTCCCTTATCTAGTTATACCCCATACAGGAGAATATATAACATTAAATCTGATTGTTGTTTGAACCATATTTCAACAAAAGCATTATTAAAGTAAACCAAGCAACTAAAATGATATAAGTACCTGATCAACACATTCATAGAAACTACTATGTTTTACACCACTTATATAATTTAAACTTATGCATTTTTTGACTGCCTTTCTAAAGCATTACTATAGCTATTATCTGAAATATAATAAGATTAAGCCTATATTTAGATTATAAGGTAATTATACAGTCTCTTTTAAATCTGATGAACAGTTCTTGAAAGCATATGTTTATATATTATAAGATGTGATATTCTTTTTTAATGTATGTTATTGCTTGCAAGCCTTGTGATTAAGGATTAAAGTATCTGTGTGTTTAAACAAGTGAATTCATATCCAATATGGAAAGTTATGTTAATACAATGAGCTGAATAAGTTAATAATTAGTATAATTCAACTGCATTTGTTTTCTATGTTTAGATGGTAAAGATATAGTAGTTAATTCATATTAAACAATGTCTTCTGCAACCAAATGTTTTTAAATCACAATAATAGTTATTTATTAGACTTCTTGATTATTTAGAGTATATATGGAGCTCAAAAGAATGGGAAAAAGAAGTTAGAGTGATAGTTTACCAGATGTTTCAATCTGTTGGACTAGGAATGTATTTCATTCCATGGTGGGTAGGAATTAATGAGCTAACTACTTTAACTTTATTATTTATTTTAGTTTTTAAATTGTTCATTATTTCTACCGAGCCTGACGTATACTTATTGAGTACCTTAGTGATAATTGATTATGTACTAATCAATAATACTTTATTTTTTAAGGAGGGGATGATTTCAGGTAAAGTCAATGACACCTTTAAATATTTCCTCAAAATAATTTGATATGGACCGTTCTATATTATCATTAAACATTAATGGTCTAACTAGTTCAAATAAAAGATCTAACTTACTAAGATATCTAAACTTAAAGAGATCACAAATAATTTTTTTACAGGAAACACATTTCAAGAGCAATGATAATTTCACATGGAACCCAAGTGAGTTCAAGACCTTAGCATGTTCCAATTTTAAAACAAAGAAGAGGGGGGTAATAATTCTATGGAGAAACAATTTATTAAATCCTGAAATAATACATAAATATATAGACAATGAGGGCCTTGTAGCTATAGTCATTCTGAAGTTTAGTAACAGGTTGTGGACACTAGTAAACCTATATTGGTTTCCGGGTATTGGGGTGGGGACAGTCAAAAAGCATTTAGATCAAATTACAAGCATATTTAAAGGCAATTTAATAATAGGGGGGACTTTAATTGTATTACAGATATGTCTGAAACTACTAATAAAAATCTCCACATTTAACAGCTACTGCAAACTTACTAAAAAAAAGGACCGAATCCCTAAAATTAAAAGATACCTTTAATGTTATAGATAGTAATTCCTTGGTATTCTCCCATCAAGATTATAGATATGCTACCCAAACCAGAATTGATAAGGTATATATTTCCGAGGATCTTCAAACAAAAATTACTTCCTTTACAATAATTCCTTGCCCCTTCTCAGATCATAATTCTCTAGTTCTAAAAGTGCAAATCCATTTTAAATCACTTGCTTTTCTTACTAGAATTCCTTCATATATTACAAAAATTAAAGAATTTAAGCAATGGTTAGTGAATGAACTCAATTTCTTTGTAGATGTAAACTACAACTCGGAAGCAAATATAGTAATGGTATGGGATTCATTAAAAGCTTATATCTATGGAAAAATGATTGCTTGGTATAAAAATAAAATCAAGGAGTCGGAATCAGAACTTCAAGAACTACAAAGGAAGCTCACATTATTTAAATCTAAAAAATCTCCTAATTTATTAAAGAATAAGAAGACGATAGAATACTTAAATAAAAGATATATTGAAATCTTAAATCACAAAACTAACATAAATTCTTATGCCACCTCTCCAAAACACTTACATAACATATCTGTTAAAGTTAAAATGCAATCTAAAGCTAATACTATTGTTAATATACTTCATGAAGAAAAATGTAAGAATGTTTCGGAAATAGAAGATATTCTAGATGCTTTCAAGTGTCATTTCAAAAATCATTTTAAAAATAATAATTTGCCAGAACATCCCCTTTTAGAAAATGTGTTTTCAAATATTAAACCAATCCCTGAAAGTTTACGAAATGAATTACAAAAATCAATTATGCACAAAGAAGTCATAGATACAATCAAAGAAAGTAAAACTAGTAAATCTCCCAGAATATGTGGCTTAATCACAGAAATTTACAAACTATTCCCCAAAAATATAACCTCATTACTACATAAAACATTTACTGAAATTCAAACTCATGCATTAATTCCTCCTTCATGAAGATACTCCTAAATTATACCCATTTTAAAAGAAAACAAGGATGATAGCCAATGCAGCTCATACAGGCCAATTTCATTATTAAATAATAATTATAAAATATTTATGTCTATATTGGTTAAAAAAATAAAAAAAACATATGAATGAAATTATCAACTATGACCAAACTGGTTTTATTCAAAATAGACATCCACATGATAACATTAAAATAATATTGACATTAATTAATTATTTAAGCAAAGAAAATATAGAAACCTTAATAATTGGACTAGATATTGAGAAAGCTTTTGATTCCTTGAACTGGAATTATTTAATTAAAATCTTAGAAGCTTATAAATTTCCCATCTCCTTCATTACATTTATTAAAAAGGTTTATGAAAACAATTTAACTTATGTTAAATTAGGACCCTTTACCTTAAAAGCTATAAAGTTATGAGAGGTACTAAACAAGGATGCCTCATGTCACCCATTTTATTTGCATTAGCTATAGAACTATTGGCAATATTAATACGAAACAATCCAAAGATAAAAGGAATAAATATATTTGGTCAGTATAACTCCAAGATCATGCTCTTTGCTGACAACATACTTCTTACACTATTGAATTCAAAAGAAACATTAGCTGAATTAGATAATCTGACAAAGAAATTTCATAAGATCTCAGGAAACCAATTTAATAAACAAAAGTCTAAATACCTATTATTAAATAAAAAAAAGGATTTTCAAATAGATAAGAATCATATCATAGGAGAACATGTCTCAACAATAAAATACTTAGGAATAGACGTGTGAAAATATTTAAGATATATAGAATATTAATTATAGAAGGATCATAGCTACAATAGACTCTCTAGTGGGTAAATATAATAAGTTATTTATAGTTTTTGAAGATAGATTACAGTTAATTAAAATGATTCTTCTCCCTAAAATTTTGTATGTTGGACAAGCCACATTGTTAATTCCTGAGAAAACTCACCTTAAGAAAATAACATTAATTTTGCTAAGATTTCTGTGGTTTCCTAAAAGAAACAAAATTGTATATACCCATCATATCAGACAATGGGACCAGGGAGGAATAAATTTCCCAGATAATGAATCTTATATAAGAGCAACTTTACTTAAAACTGTGGTTGAATGGATGAATCCAAATTATGTCTAATTGGAAATTGTTACATACAACTATAATAATAAATGAAAATAATTTACTTAAAAATTCTACTTTTCTAGACAAGGACAATATATTATGGTACTCACTGGCCTTAAATTATCAATACAATATAACTAAACTAACTAGGACAAATTTAATAAATCATTTATTTGACTATTTTAGGAAATTTATAAACATGAATATGGATTTAAAGCTTTGGTTTGCAACATTAATTCCCTTCAGCATTACTAAAAACTTTCTAGATAGAATTCATAGATATATATTCCTCTCTTGGGAACAGAAAAATCTAATCTGTTGGTTACACTGTCTAAAAAAAACAGCAAGTATGGGATTTACAATATATGATGTCAACCTATAAAGTGAATTCTCATGAATGGTTAATGCTTCAGAATATATTGATGTACTCCAAGGATCTATGTAGGATATTAAATAATTCTTATTTTTCAAATTCACCAAATTTTATATCCAGACTCTTTGAAATGTTATATAATAATAAGAAATTGGAAAATACAACCTAAACCAGCATATTTTCAATATATTACTAAAGGATATATGATTCAGTTAACCTCAGAAAATAAATCTAATTTACTTCTCTCAGTAAAATTAACTTTTTGTTCTCATTATTGGAGAATATTTACCTGGAAATTCCTTCAGAGATCCTTTTTAACCCCTGATAAAGTTTCAAAAATCAAGCCTTCTAATGACGGGTTATGCTGGAGATGTCAGCAGTATAATAAAGCTGATAGGTCTCACATTTTCTACGATTGTATAAAAATTAAACCCTTTTGGGAAAGTATTAACAATTTCTTGCAGGCAATTTATACAGATAATTTTGTCATGACCAAGGCTTTGTTATTACTGAATATAACTGATAATGCTTATTCTTCAAATAAGTCTGACCTTCATTTACTTTGGACTATACTAGCTATAGCTTGGAAATGCATAACAAAGAGATGGAATTCTACCACAGCTCTTAGCAAAAAAGATTTCATATGTCTATTGAAGAAGACAGCCTTAATGGAAATAAAAACCAAAGAATTAAGACTGTTTTCCTAGACCACTAACTAAAACCCTTGGGAAAAAGTTCTAACCTTGATTGATACTTTGCAAATGGATCTAACCTCCTCATGAAGCAAGTACTATTTAACTTTAATTAAACTATATATGTGTAATTTGTTATCATGCAAGTTTTAAAATGTCAGGCTAAATGTAAATTTGTATATAGTTAATAATTATCTAACTTGATTGTAAACCGTGATAAGTTTTCATTTATTGTTTATTGCAAATTTAAAATAAAAATCATCTGAGTAAAAAAAAAAAGAAGTAGTACTCTCCTGGACTATATGGAGAAAAGCATTGCTGATATCTCTGATTATGTGTCTCAGGCAGGTATGTGCCTTGCACTGACTACCATTCTATCTTCACCAATGATGATGCCACAGGGTGAACAAAAGATGATTAACTTCTTTGAGAAGGTCTTCATGACAATGAATGAGGGGAAAACAGTGCATATCCCTTACCTGGATCTATCTAAGGTTCTCAATACAATACCCAGTTCAAGTATAGCTAACACACTCAGTGAACTGGGCTTAAACCTGTGCATAACTTGTTGGGTTGCCAGCTGTCTCACATTCTGGACCCAGGAAGTCAAGCTTGGTGATACCACTTCCACTAAGTACCTCAGGGCTCCATGCAGGAACTGCTACTGTTTGGTGTCTACTTTTTGGAGGTAAAGACTAATATCAAGGGCTTTGGCTGACCAAGATCACAGATGACTGCAAATTGGGACCTATCATAGATTGCACCATGATGCAAACATTTTGCAAGCATGGGTCTAACACAGACAGATAACTGGTACCAAAGTTGCAGACTAAAACTCAATGCCAAAAAATGCGTTATAGTGCCTTTTGGGAAAACTACCACCGAGGCTAATTTTTCAATCAATTAGACATTCCTAAGACTTAAATCTGTAGTCGGGGATCTGGGAGGATATGTAGACAGTAATCTGGCCATTGACCAAGATGTGGCCAAGGTAGTAAGAAAAGAAATCATAGTGCCATTTTATTTATCCCTTATCAAACCTATCATTGAGTATAATGCCTCCTTTAGCATGTACCTGACCAGATAGATGCAACGCTTACCAGGATAATCCAGGGTATAAACACATTGTCCTATATGGATTGCCTTAATGCCCTACCTCTATAGTCTGTCGCCTACAGGTTACTGAAAGGCACTCTAGGCCTGGCATACAGGGAATCCTAGGATCCAGTTCTGATAGACCTTTTGCACATTTGCGAAATGAACTACATCAGCTCCACTAGGTCCAAGGATTAAAATTTTGTTTGTGACATAAATAAGACATTCCTATGAGACAGATATGTGTCTCAGAGGATCCCCATGCTCTGGAACAGGGTCCCATCTATGTGAAACAGAGTCCATCCCTAAATCTATTTAAGTGTAGCCTTGACCAATGGATGGGAAATCAAAATTCACCCCAGGTCTGGTCCCATGTCTCTGACAGACAGAGGCAAGCAGTAATGCCCAAGCTAACATACCCCCATGACCTCTAGAAACTTCCTAACTAACATACTTCCTCCTAGTAAATGCTCAATATACATAAAGAAAAAACTGGGTTTAATTGCATGGCTAGGCTTATAAAAACTGTGGGCATCATTTGCCTAGTATATACCTATGAACCAATAAGCCTTCTATAGCTTTGTCCATAACCTCAAAGACAGAACACAGCAGTTTGCCAAAATGGTAGTCAGTGGTACTACCTTGACAGAGCAGAGTGACATAGTAAATGTACTGGCTGACAAATTCTGCTCAGATTTCACCACCCACTCATTCTCTGCTTTTCTCCATGAAATACCCACAGTAGATTACCTCTTAACAGGCCTCTCTTTAACTGATCTCCTCTTTAACTGGCCATCACATTTCTGCCATAGCCATAGCAAAAGACAACAGAGAAAAACAAGAGTTCCATTTACTCTGGGCTAAATAATGGCAGACATTTGAGTTTCAGACTTTATATTCATTAGAGAAATGTATGCTAAGACAAATCACATTATTCTAGCTGACTTATAACCTATAAATGCTATTTTGTATGCTTTTTATGATTAACCAGCCATTCATTTATTCAGCGTAAGGTCCAGTCCCAGAGAGACTGGATAAGTGGAAGTATATTGTACTAGCATAACCCCTCCAATGAACAGCAAGTAGCAGGTCATGGTGATAATCAGTTAGGCCAAAAACACAGCCAGTCCCTTTCCACCTTTCACCAACTATCTTACCTAACAGTACTTCCCAAACTATTTCCTCATCTAGGCAGGTATATATGGGCAAATGTGTGTTCGTGGCATACTCTATTTATTTGCTAAATTAACCTGTGCTAGGTTTGTTGTGATTTTACATATGCTTAACATGATAATTCTTATTTTAATTTATTTTGATGGGGATTTTTAAGTTTATGTGCATTTTGTAATAAAATAATGAGATGTAATACCTTTCTGTATTCAAGGAATGTCAGAATAAAAATGTCCACCTTTCAGATGATGCTTAAAGTGTCAGATGTGATCTTGTGTATGTTAAAATTATGGTTATAATCTCTTCTGAGTTTTAAAACTCTTATGTAGATTGTAAATATATTGAATGATAACATATATTAGTTGGGCGACACTAAATTTCTACCATAACTCTTAGACCATCAGCAAGAATAAATAGTGACATTTCATGTTTTAATTTCAGTTTTATAATGTACTTATTATGTGGTGTTATTTTCATGATTCCTCCAGCAAATGTATTCCTTTCTCTTATTTAAAGGGAGGGTACATTTTTCTTTATCTAGACTCAATAAAAATCAGTTACCTCTCTGGTAATATTTAATTGTTGCCATTTTGAAAACTGTCAATAGAAAGATATGAAGTGACCTAAGGGTAAAGTGGAATTAAAGACCAAGTGCTGAGATACTTCTACTAGTAAGTAGCCCCATAACATAAGATTTCATACTGACCTTTGGACCTGAATAAGCTTAGATAGGCATTAAATTTATGAGCCAGTTGGTCTTGCATTGTTATGGAATTGGTAAATATTGCACATAAGCATATTTTGAAGACTGATTACAAATAAAATAAGTTATAAGTGGTATCAGAATTAACTTGCATAATAATATTCCTCATTCTTTTTATGAACCTTAATAATGTATCATGCCTTCCGGTTACTTTTTTATGTTCAACATTCAGAGCATGTACAGTTTTGAAGTGTATCGGGTTTGTTTTAAAGAACATCTCTTTATTCTGCCTGGAAATACCTACCTTATAACACTAATGTAATGTAAGCAAAGAAAACACTCAGAATATAAATAAAGAAGATTTACTAAAACATTTGTTTATTATACCTGACCCTCTCTTCTTTGTTTAAAAAGACTTAAAAAAAAAACCCTTTTTACTGTTCTGGAACATAAACCTCTTCACACCTGCTGTTCCACTATCACATGTAAAGGTAATAGAGAAGCCCATAAATAATGTTTGTTTACTAAATGCATTTTGCATCCTTATTGTCATTAATTCTTAGACAAATATGTAATACATTGAAAATGCTACATAAATGTTTAAATTTGAATGATTCCCTCTGCCTTGATAATTTCCCTGCTGACACACTGTTTATTGCTGTGACTAAATGTATTTAACCCTGCACAATAGTGCTCCCTGCTACTGTCTCTCTACAAACCATATGGCCTCTGCCAGTAACCTTGCTAATAGCATCCATGACAACCATTAATTGCATGCTGTTAATTTACATATCTATTTCAGAGACTTTCAGCATTTTAACATAGTATCATCAAGCCTGTAATTCATTTTCACTCATCAAGTTATTACTTAATGTACATGTACAACAGATTTAAATTAGAAAATAAAATGCTTCTTTTCTCCGATTTAGCACTGATTTCAGCTTCCTTTAATAATACCTGAGCAGTGTTTTTCTTTTTTGCAATAAACTCAGGTTTTCTTCTGAGTGATTCAGTGATAGATAAATTAAAATGACACTGAGTGATAGTAATATATTGCTTGATCAGATCTTCATTACTAGCATTGTCAAAGAAAGATATAACAGCTCTTCTCCTGACAATACAGGGTATAATTATTTTTTTATTGTTTAGAAGAAATCATAAATCATACCCACCCAGTACTGTGTCATTATTTACTGAAAAGCTGTAATGAAAATGTTTCTGAATTAAACATCAAGAACATATCCTGAGATACTGCATCATGCATATTATATAGATGAGGAATAAAGGCATCTCTTTCACTTTTTTAAATTTGTTAAAAACATAAATGAAGCTGTGAAGCTGGCAGTGAAGCTTCTCAGCACAATGGTTATGAACTCAATATCTTCACCTGTGTCTTTCTGGTTAGGCATGACTCCACCTATTCCTTTTCTTATTAGTATGAAATTGGTAAAGCATTAAGCCTTCTTGAAAAAATGAAGGGTGTTTTTTGCAAATAAACATGTTTGCTCATCAACAAAACTTCATTTCATGGTCCAAACTGTTCAAATATTGGATTCATAAGGAGTCACATGTTAACTTGCCTACTGTCATAGCACCTCCAGGACAATCAAGCCCCAGAAAAATTCTAAATCCTACTGTGAAATCACCACTGAAACTATGATTAACAATTAATGCAGGATCAAGGGTAAATATCAAATAGAATAAATGCATGTTGTTGCCTTTCTTGTTGCATGCACAGTTCACTCATCTTGCAGGATAGCAAAGACATTTTGGCTGTGATGCTACAAATCACACCTAATCCTGTTCTGCATTTAAATGCATTATTCTTCACTTGCAATACAGTGTGACCCTGAGCAAGTCACTTGCCAGGTCAGAGACACTTGTGCCTTGCAGTGGGGTGGGGGTCTGTCTGATTAACACTTTAAAATGTTTTTGCAAACTCATCTCTGCATGTGTAGGTTCTGTAGTGTGATGCAGAAAGCTGAAGATGATGTGCCTATAGCTTTTTTATCAAGTGTTGTAATGAAGAAGGAAGAAGCTATTAACACCACCCAGCCTTGCTTTTCTTGCTTCTGGTATAAACTGCTTCAGTGATACTTGGATCAATTGTTTTCATCTAAAAGCAGGAAATGAGCTACACTTGTAAAATAAAATTATGTTTCAAGAGTGGAAACATTAGTATTCATCAGTGAAGTCATGGGGAAACATGTCAAGAGCCTTTGCCAGTATTTATATCTGTATCTATATCTGTTGCTATATCTATATATCAAAACTAAGAGTTTTCTTGGTGCAAATATTATTACAAGAGTAATAGTGTTGTGAGACATGAGCCTGAAAGGTTTATATTCATTACTTGCTGGAGTATCCCTGTATAATTCCAAGACGTTTTACTAAGAGAGCTCTAAGGATGACTGATATGTGGCCTTTTCTACATCTATAATGAATGAGGGGCTTTGCAGATGCCAGCTAGTGAGATACTAGCATTTTACATTTTACTTGGTTTTCATTACTTGGATGAGGGTATGTGCCTTTGCTTTGAAGAGGGTAATGGAGTACATGTCCAGAATATATCTATATTGAGATGTTATTATATCAAGTATAAAATAATACAAATTTGTCTAGAAAGGGAACTTTTTGTCACCATTAACATGTCACGAATAAATCCTCCTGTACTGAAGCATTTACGTAGTTGGGTCAAATTCTGAACCAAACTTTGTATAATTCCCTGGCATTAAAAGGACAGTTTTCCATGCATTTTATACTTCATTATGCAAGCACAAATCCACAAACATTTTTTCTGATGCATCCATTAATACATAAGTATTAGATGAGGACGTTAAAAAATGAGAGTCTGCCAAGTTGTATTATACATGTTTTCCATAAGACATGGATATATATCCGACATTTATGATTAGAATTGCAGCACTTTATCAGAATATATCTGTGTTCTGCTCCCATTAGATCAGAAGACAAAATGTTACATGCATTTCTTCAAAAAACTGAACTATCTGTCACTAAGTATATGCATTGACTAAATGTCTTGCAGTGAGGGGGCAATCTGGTCAGATCAAAATTTGCGCTGAAATGCATTTAAATCCCTAAGGGTAGAATAGCAATCTTAGATGCAATGCCTGATTAAATGTGTAGGAAAATATGACTAACTTCTTTTCTACTAAGAATTCATATCCTGAGACTAGCATACTGCCTTTTTTATAAATAGATGCCCACAGCAGGTTTTAGCAGTCATTTAACAGTCACGTTTGTCAATTTGCTTTGTAGATTATTTGTATATCTATGTAATTAATAGAGGAGGTGTAATTTTAAGACGTGCTACCAATAAGTGAGTATTTCATTTAATTACCAATAATTCCTTTGTTGGAACAAAGCTTCTGATGGATACATATCCAGTATATTTATATGCATATATTACATGTTATCAGAGTATTTTTTTTTGTGTGTGTGTGTGTGTGTGTGTGTGTGTGTGTGTGTGTGTGTGTGTGTGTGTGTGTGTGTGTGTGTGTGTGTGTGTGTGTGTGTGTGTGTGTGTGTGTGTGTGTGTGTGAATACCCCCAAGGCAAAAACACACCAAACTTACAAAGCAACTTTATTGACAGCATTAAACATAAACTACAACTACTGAACCACTGTGAACTGTGCATATGCCTGCTCAATAAATATTTCATAATACAATGTCACTATAGAAGACGCACGTGCAGCAGCACTCACTTGCAACATAATATCCGGTATAGGCATGGTCATTAATGCTCACCTGTAGAGCCATTTATTAACTCAATATCAGCATAACAGACTTACACTCATTCAGGCAACCATATCACCAAGGTGTCATTAGCATTCCACTCACTCTTCCAGCTCTTCTAACCAAGAAATAAGTGAGGAAAAATATGAATTACATGAAGCCTGTGGCCCCCAACACTCACTCTGTAACTGCAAAAAATGGGACTGGTTGGAGGGCCTCACAGATGCCTGCACCAATAGACCTAAATTCCTTCCTCTCACCATTAAAAAACCCTAAACTCCTCCCTCCACCACCAGCAATGACTACATCCTGTCTCATGTCACTTCCTTATCCTAAGTACACTAACGTCTTGCTCACCCATCTCTTATTTTCTTATAACACTACTATTATTCAAGCAACAGCCTTGTCTGGGACAGGCAGGTGTTCCTATTCAAAATCATTTACCTACAGCATACACTCTTTTGTTCTTATTCTACATTGCAGTTAAGAAATACAGTGTTTTGACAAAGCAGAACTCATACTTTTTAATTATACTCCACATTTGATATTTTTGTGTGATCTTTTTGGTATTTTCATATTTATAATGCTGAAAGGAATCTAACTATAGTATTTCCATATATCCTATCAATATTCTACATCTATTACTCTCACTTACTGCAATGTCACGGATTCATATTTTGAACAAATTACTACTAAACTGCCAACAACTAGTGCTGATTCTCATCATTTTGGTGCAAAATGTTACATTTTCAGCACCCACTATCTAGCAAGCTGCATGGTAACTTTCTTGAAAACTGAATAATCTGGATTCAAATGTTTCAGCTGTATTTCACTGAGAATAGAACTCTAGAGAACTGGTAAAGTTCCAATGTGTGGTTATCCTTCATTATACAGGAAAATAAGCTGTGAAGAAATATAATATTTTAAGTCTCAAACAAGGAGGAATAAAACAAATGAAAAGTACTAAGAATGATTCTGGGCATATTGTCAACTATATGAAAATATTCCATATTTAAGGCATTTATTTCTCTCTACAAATCAATGGATTCAGGAGTCAGTAGATGCTTCTGTAATTGAGATTTAACACAGAGTAAAATTCTGACTTTGGAGGCTTGTGTGATTGATAATATATTTATTAAACATAAAATTGTGTGTCATATAAAATATATTGAGTCAAAGTAAGGGGTGATAGGAAAATTAAAGGAGATAAGTGATCAAGTAATGCGTATGCATAGTGCCAATTAATTTTTAAATACACGGCTTAAAAAACAGACAGTAAAAATTAGAATTCTGCAAATGAAGAGCTGAGTATGAAAATGAAGATAAATAAAAACCTAAAACAGCTAAAAAAAATGAAAGAAAACAAAAGTTGGCCACAGGGTTTCAACATAGCACCCAGAGATAAACAGACTCTTAATACAGTACTATACTGACAAACCATGGCTCTAGAATAATCATCATTCACTGTTGAGAGACCTTAAATGTCTCAGGGCACCTTATAATAGGTCTAAACTTATTATTCCTGCCCTTACAATTTCATTCTCAAAGATGTTCACCAAAGCCCTTGGGTATTCCCTCTCAAGAAACATAGTACTAAGGATATCTAATTTAGCATTATACATATCATCAGTTGATATAAGGCATGATAACCTAATTATTTGCCCCCTCACAATATTCTTCTTCTACATGGGATGGGGGGGCAACTGATGTAATACAGTAAACTTTTAGAGTAGGTATCTTTTCTAAAAATGGTAGAATCATAGCAACCATAAATTAAATTCCTAAAAATCTTAATGTCCAAAAATGTAATACATAAAGAATGATATTCACATTGAAAATGTAAGAATTTAGTGGATTCATTAATATTGTCTAGAAATTCATTCAAAGACTCATCAGAACCATTCCAGATTAAAAAAAAATGTCATCCAAATAATCCAAGTAAGTTATTAAGAACTCATTTTATGATGAATTAAAAACAACTATAGTTTCACACCACCATAAGATTATGTTAGCAAATACCATGGCAGACACAGCACCCATAACTACCCCATAACCTATTTATAATATTCACCCTGAAAAAATATAAAATCGTCAGTCAACACATAATGGATTCATTCAACAATCATGGTGATCTCACTCTGCTCAAAACTAGGTCCAACATGTAGTGCCTGCTGAAATGAATCAATACTCTCGTGATGAGGAATGACCAAAAATATACCCTCAGTATCCACCACCAAGAGGGAATACTTAGCAAATTTAACCTTAGAAAAAGCACTAAATAACTGCCAATAATCCATAACTGCATGCATCCTGTCCATAAAGAGGTTTTTCAACTTCATATCTACAAACCTAGCTGCCATTTCCATAATGCATCCTCCTTCAGCAAAAATAAGATATAAGGGTGGAATAGTTACTGATCTGTGGGTCTTAGGGATCCCAAATATAAAGGGAATAACAGGTTTGTCCACTGTCAAAAATGTTGCAATGTATTTATTTAAGAATTATCAATAATAAGATCCAGTAAATGCATATTAAGTCTACAGTAATCAATGTTCACCTCATTTAGTGATACATCGACAAAAAAGTACTATCATTTAGATATTACATTTTCTGAGACTACAAATAAGAATCCATAATAACTGCCTCCAACCATTATCAGGTTTCATCACTTTAATTTCCTTATTGTCCTTTAAAGTAGATAATACAGAACACTCCTCATGAGACCAACTAAAACCAATTAGACTGATGGCATAACACCTGTCTCAAATTATACGCTCATACAGGGCAATAGATGGATTTAGTAAGAGTTTAAAAGTACCAGACCTCTTAAATACTTGGAATTATTTCTCCTTCTTAACATTGCTATTTTTAGAATAAAAAAAAGCTTCCTAATATAAACTTTATGTTCCTTCATAGTTTCTACAATGTTAATATTTCTGGTGGGAACAAATGAAAATCCTTTTAGTAGCAATTGACCAAAATGAGATGTTCTTTCCATGTCATTATAACTGAGAATCTTAAATCTAAAAAAGTCATACACAATACCTACAGGTGTACCACTAATAAACAAACACCCATCGTCAATTACTACAACATTGATGTTAAATATTGAAAATGCTGATGTTGAAATGCCAGTATGCTTGTACTGAGAAACAACCTAAGCACATACAAACCATTACATATAAAAACTCAATAAACATATTTTTTTTTCTGTGTGCCCTCTAAACTCCCACGAATTATGTATACTAACTCTGAAATCACACAATTAAGGATCAGCTTGACTTTAGAAGCCCTGGCTCCACTGAATGTTGGACAATATTTCCTACCAGAGATTCAGGATAGTTTCTCTCAAAGAAGAGAATCTGTAGGACTAAACATTCTTGGTGGCAGACTGTCGTCACTGGCTCAACATCAAAAACCACATATCACACTACATTAAACCCACCTGTGTCGTCACTGGCTCAACATCAAAAACCACATATCACACTACATTAAACCCACCTAGGTGGGGACAACACCCCCATACCCCATAAATATATATACCAACTCCAGAATTATACTACAGTGTAGAACAAGGCATGTTGGGCTAATTAAAATTCGTAGTTCGGTGTTTTAACACTTTGCCATTTTCATCTCACAAAACTGTCATTACATGTTTTGAGAATTCGAATTATCAAAGTAGATCCATATATATATAAATATATATATATATATACATATATATATATATATATATATATATATATATATATATATATATATATGTGTGTGTGTGTGTGTGTGTGTGTGTGTGTGTGTGGGTGTATATACACTTGAGGTCCTGGATTTCATTCAGTGTGTGTGTGTGTGTTATGGATTATATTACATTTTTTTATTAGCTTTCATTTTAGACCCTTTTTTTAATTTCTTTTGATTCTTTTTAACAGAAATAAATCTGTGAAGATGAATTGAAATAAATGTGAAATTAAATAATAAATATATAAATATAACCAGAAAATATAAATCAAAATGGCAAATAAAGTTACTGCTATAATTAATATTAAAATTATTGCTATAAATGATCTTTCTTGGGCCTTTTCTTTGCTATATATATCTACCTATCAGAAACAATAATATAATTTAGGAATGCACTGTAGTTGACATTTATTTTAGTCACAGGAGCAGGTTGTGAGCTTCACAATGTTAAAAATGCTACATAGTCTCTTACTCTGAAGTTGTATGCTGTCTCACAAGCTATAACACTTCAGGTGGATGCTGGTCAACAGGTAAATATGGATCAATGGTTCTGACAAAGTCAACATTTGTACAGAGAAAGGAATGTTAACAAACACCTTTTCTAAGCTAGTTAACATGGAGTCTGAACACAGGTCATTACAAATGCATCTTCAAAGGCTCCTGCAAAACTTTATAGAAGTCTTGTTTACATATTCAATATAACATCAGCAAACTGATATGCATACATTATATATTTTGTGCAAACAGAGTGCAAATAAAAGAAAGTAAAAATATATGGCAGAAAAAGATTTGGAAGTCCTCTGTTTATTTTACAATGACCTTTATGCATTGAAAGGCTACACCAGTTGAAAAACCAGAGAGCTGACATAAATGCATTTGGTATAAGATGCTGTCTTAAATGGTTGGCCACATCAAACAAAACCAGTACATTCTGACATCAAAGTGTATTTTTCTTATAAAGATGAATGTTCATACATTTAAAAGAGTTGATACGTGAGGGAGACAAAATTACAAATTCCTAATTAGCTTTAAGATACAATTTGTAATAAAATTCATGAGTTGCATTTAGGTATAATCAAGTATAAAGAAAGAGTTATTGGTATTCTTTTTTGGCCAAAGAAGTCTCAGCAAATAAATTAGATCAAATGTCATGTCTACAATATTAGTTTTTAATGAGTATCAAAATTAAAACTGCTGCCATATGAAATGCCAACTCTTCCCTGGATTAAGCCTGAAACACTTGCAAAGATGCAATAATCTCCTGAGTAGGAAATTACGAAGGCATGGTGGTATCAATTTGTTTCCTAACGAGCTTGCTCTGTGTCCTTTTGTCTGTTTCCATTTGGTTTATTATCTCTTTTATGCTATTTTTGTCATTCCTTGTTCTGCTGTTCTTTACTAAATTCTCTGTTTAATCTGTCAGGCAAAATGACAATGCAATGGTTGTCAGTTGGTCTGCCAGACTAAATTTGTCATCTGATTTTAATGCCTTTGTGTTACAATGACTTTGTGTTGCTTTCTTAACATTTAGTATCTCACCGCCCTGAGGTTTTGCAACTTTGGAATTATTCAGTTTAATGGCAGTATTTTTTTGTTTCTGCTGTCTGCAATGGCAATTTGAGGAACATTAAAAAGTCATAGTTTTGATCGTTCCACTATGTCAGTTTACTAAGGAGCATAACTCTCTGGAGTTGGAGTTCCTTGAACCGTTGTGCCTGACCTTTGTTCTCTTGTGTGGTTTAACTCAAATTTTGGTGATGGTTGAGATGAAAAGAGTGCTGCTAAAATGATTTGTGTGGCAAACTAAATAGATCAAGAAAAACAAATGCCAAATGTCACACTGAAGGATAAAAGTAAACCTGGAAAAAAAGATATCCAAGAGCAAGGTAGCATTCATCAGCAGCGATGTAAGACTTCTTCAGAACTAAAACAACATCATACCTGAATATATACTTTATGCATTTACATAAACTAATTGAATGATAGCCTAACATCACATGATGAAAACAATGTCCTTAAAACAATGAAATATACATAATCAATTACTTTTTAAGAACAGATTTTAACTTACTATATATATATATATATATATATATATATATATATATATATATATATATATATATATATATATATATATGTATACACACTAATAAAATTGCCCGTCCCCACTTAAATGACTACACTACACACAAACAGACATTTGATGACCTTTATTAAAATATATTATACAATGAACTATGTACACAAAAAAAACAACATTAATTAACTTCTTCAACAATGATGATCTCCGGGCAGCATCACCACTCACACTGGATGAACTTTACCTCAAGGCAGCGTACCAACTCACCTTGATACCTTCTCCACCAGGGCAGCATACCAACTCACCCACATAAAGAGGCAGCATACCTACTCACCTCACACCATGCCAAAACCATAAACCAATACACCTTCTTTAGAGGGGGAACAGAAGAGGACAATCATGTCCCTCTTCTCCGCCACCAGCCTGATCCCAGGCTGTTCCCCCTCCAAAACCTTAGCCACAATCATATCCTCTAAAAAGAGTTTCAGATGCAAATTAAAAAGATCCAGACCCACATCATTAAGGTGTACTCCATCCGTCCAAAACCAAGACTCCTCTCTATCCCCAAAATCTCTATGGTCAATAGTATGCATCCCCAAAATCCTTAATTGCCTAGCCAACCTTTGATTCACACACCTTCTAACCCTTTCAATGGCCTTATGACTATATGCAGCCCTCCAACACAAACGCGGAACCAGCTCTGACCACACAATTTCCATACCCGGGTACAATGCCTGTAATCTCATCAAATCTCACAGCATAATGTCCACCAATTGTTTTTTAGGAACAATTCCCAAGTCATCACCCCTAAATGAATGACCAATATACATGGACAACCCACCTTCAGTTTAGCCCTCTAAAATTCATGTAACAACCCATCCCACCTAAGTTGCCTAACACCATGCCAGGACACTGACCACCCTAAATGTGCTAAACCCAAATTTACCCCATCATACCTAACTAAAGCATGCTTCTCTGCCCAGTGGATGAACGAATGCCCCAAGATGATAATGTGCTTCCCTAAAAGAAAAGAAGAAAAATTAATCCTTAGACCACAACTTATCTAATATAAGACAAAAATGCATTTGAAGACCACCTCCCCAGCCTTTTAATCAATTCAATAGAACTACCCTCTCTAGCTAAATCTAAACCCCTACCTATCCTGAATGAATGAGCTACAAACCTCTCCGCCAGAAATCCCATACAACGTAAAACCTTCCTCACCAAAAGTATGAATCTACTACTCGACACCACCTTCCCCATCCACTGAACAAAAAATTAACTGATCCACACACCCCTCCCCCCTTTGCCTCCTCACAAATTCTTTTGCCCACATTACTGGACAAATGCAATGATTCCTGTCCGATTTAAACAACACCACACTTTCCCTACCCAGCTGATCTGTCTTACTTCTCCTTAATGCAATAGTAACCTCGGCTTCACCTATAATGACATCCTTCCAATATAATGAGCCTAACAACTCCGAAATATGAAAAGCGCCAAAATATAACCATGTACATAACGTACCCCACATAAAATAATTCATAGACCCCTTTTGCAACAAACCTAACCCTTTCAACAAAACTTTCAATATAACCCTCGTAATTGGCCATCTAGTATCCTTATGTTCCACCACCATTCTACCCCAACCCCTTAACATATGCCCTAATGTCCAAGACTTAGTGAAATCCTGCAACCTCGCTACCTTAGCAAAAATGCTAATCTCAGCCAAATCCACCTTAACCATCTGCAAGGCCCTGCTGAACCCCCAAGCATGAGTTACATATCACAGTAGTAATTCCTCTGACCCTACCCTTTCCTACTCTGGCAGCTGCAAAATAAACTGATTAAAATCAGAAAAAGCCCTACCATATGCCTTCCTTGTAGAAGGGGCCCAGGAATGCCGTACCAACTGCCTGGCTACATCGACACAAGATTCCACACCTCCTCTGGCAGGATTTCTGGCACCTCCTCCGCCCATGGAACCAAAACAGGCAAAACTGAAATCAGGACAAGCTATCAGCAATCTCATTCCTTACACCAGGCACATGCACGCCTGTAAAAGAAAAATTTATTAGAAGGCTCTGCAAAACCAATTTACATAATACCAACAATAACAAGCCCGACTTAGCTGTCTTCTTTTCAATACCCTCACTACAGCCATATTGTCTGAGTGAAAAACTACTTGTTTGCCCCTCAATTGCTCCTTCCACACCACCAAAGTTGCCCATATAGGCATCAATTCCAGAAAGGCCACATCCCGCTTCCATACCTCCTCCCAATCCTGAGGCCATTCAGCCGCAAACCACCGACCCCTAAATAGGGCCCTATGCCAGCACCCCCAGCTGCATCTGTAAACAGCTGAAGTTCCTCCAGCTCCACCCAGTCTGACTGCCAAAATGATACCCCATTAAATTGTTGCAAAAACCTGTTCCGCAACCCCAAGTCCTCCCGCACCAATTGGGTTACCCTAACCCAATGGTGTTTGCTCTTACCCCCTTTCAGCAAGGAAGCCAGTGACCTACAAAAAGCTCACCCTGGGTGTACCACTCGACAGGCAAAATTCAAAAGCCCCAGCAACTCCATAACTGAACAAATCCGAATCTTATCCTTACCCAACACCGAACGCATTACCAACCTAAGCCTCTCTATTTTATTCTCTGGTAAACAAAACAATCCCCGCTCCACATCAACTGTTAATCCAAGAAATTCTAATGCCCTTGCCGGACCCTCCATCTTATGCTGAGCCAATGGTACCCCTAACTTCTCACACATAACCATAAACTCCCACAAACCCTCCTGTGCTCCTACCTGTCCTTTGCCCACCATCAGAAAATCATCTAAATAATGTACTGCCTTTTGAGTCCCCACTTTTTGCTGCCAAATCCAATGCAATACTGCACTGAACTTCTCAAAAGTCGCACATGCCACTGAACAACACATGGGCATAGCTTTATCAAAGTAGTTCTTATCTCCTCAGTAGTGGCCAGTCCTTCCTCCTAATAGGCAACAATTGAAAATCCGACTCAATGTCAACCTTAACCAACCATGGCTCCCAAAATTCCCTAATCACTTTTACTGCATCATCTAAGGAAGCGTAATGCACCCTAACCTCCTCTTCTGCAATAAAATCATTTACTGAATTCCCTTCCAGATAAGACAAGTGATGCATCACTCTGCATTCCCCTTCTCATTTCTTTGGCACCAACCTCAAAGGCGACACCCTGTAAGTACTAAAAGGCAGACTATCAAAAGGACCTAATAACCGCCACACCCTACTCTCTTTCTTCAATAAAGCCTCCAAGATGTCCTCTTTACCTTGAACAGATCGTAAATTCTTGCAACCCCCCCACCCCTTCCCACTGTGGACTTAATAGGAAACCCCTTTTGAAAACCCTGTATTATCTCCTCTTTGATGGCCAAGCCAGGAAACCGATGAAGCTTATCCCGGAGAACCTCCACCTTAATAGGGAATGGCGCCCCTCCCTCTATTGCCTCTAAAGAACCCGAGTCCAAATCCCCGGGATGCATGAACATTACCCCTCCCCTGGGCCAGCTGAAAGCCTTGCCCACCAAAACCACCTTCACGACCCATCACATTGAAGTTGCAGGACAAATCCTGCCGATGACAGCTAGTTGTCAAATGACCCTCTCCACATCTTGAACAAACATGGGCAAATTTGCACCCCACCCATGAACAGGAGCCACTATTAAATTACCAACACACACACACTGTTTCTGGTCCATTCAACCTTCTGTTAGAGCCCACATAACTATCCATCATCATAGCCAACCATAGATCTGGGTGACGCACATCCCAATGAAGTGACTGGTCCACAGCCTTCCATTTGCGGAAATGCTGATCATACCAGAGCCACGCATTACCCAGCCTTAACCGCTGTGCCTCACGAATGGTAAGGAAATAGCCTAGCAGTGGCAGAGCCAAGGACCCGTCCTTCTCCAGCTGCACTGCCATAAAATAAATAAAGCTAACCACCCAATTATCCCATGTTCTAGGGCGAAGCTTACCTACCCTCTGCCTTCCGAATGCTGCTAAGGCCGCTAACAAGTCCTTACTGTTAGAGGACTCTGCTTCCACTAGCCATTGGACCCGTTCCGCATCAATCAACTCAAACAATTCCACATACTCCCCTTTCCAATTTTTTTCCTTAACCGGACCCAAAATATGCGGAGTCAGAATAACTGCTCCTGTCCCCTGCCCCAAAGACTGGGTAGCCAACCAATCCCCAGGCCGCAGCCCAAAATCAGAGCCTACCTCCAAGCCCAAGCCCAAACTGTCCCCGGAACCTCCCAATCCCCAGTCGCATCTCTAACCGGGTACCTGGCACGCTATGCTAGCTGCCTCTGTGCCTCCTCTATCCCTTGCATACTGCCACCAAGATCCCTAACTGCCAAGTCGTCATCCCTCCCCACCCCATCATCCTCAATCCCTAGCTCCCCCAACAATGCTGTTGTAATAAAACCATTACCTGCACCTTCATCTTGTGATGCGCTGGGAACCGGAGTCTCCACTGCCATTCGCTGCTGCGATGCCTGCTGCTCCCCGCCCCCGGCTGGGGTTCTCACTGCCGTGTGTCGCCTCTTTTGACCTGGGGTCTGCTCAGGTTCCTGTACCACCTCCGCTGTTGTCTCCTCCTGGAACAACTCCTTAGCCTGGGCCACGATTGCTTACCACCTCTACCTCAGCTCTGGTAATTTGGCTATCTGTAAAAGAGAAACAAAATATTAGCACTATTCTATAAGCCCAACTGCCCTAATCCCCCCAAACCCCTGGTATTGCCTTGCCCTGCACCTTAACTTATCCCTTCCTGCCCACCATCACCTTTCACCCCTCCTGTCAGCCACCTCCTACCATTAGTATCCCTTCCTACCCTAGCAAATCCCCTATCAATATCCCTCCCCCTATGTATCTATGAGGGAAAAAAAAAGTAATTAAGTCCCCCTAACTATCTCCCAATCACTCAGTCACCCAGTCACCTCCCCATTCACACAAACAAGCCTAAACACACTTACCTTCCCTCCCAGCATGATCCTCTATCTAAGTAATGGTTATTCCATGCAGTGCGCATGCGTGAACCGGCACTAGGACCTACCAGATGAAAGACTGGCAGTAGCAACGCAGTACACCACCAGGGATGACGGAAAAGCCATATCACCACCTCCACCATCGAAAACTGGGAAAGAGGGACACCCGACCAGCCACGACGCCATCCTGAAGGACCAGCAGACAGACTGACACCACCCACAAACCCTCCAGGGAGCATGGACCGACAACCGCCACTATACCACCGATGAAGAAGACGATGGACCCCCGAACTCAAGCCGCAAACCCGGGGAAGTGAGATGGACACATCGGCCCCCAAACCCACCAGGGATAGGATGCACAGAACAACAGCAACGCCATTCTGAAGGGGAACCAGAGAACCAAACGGACACCCACAAACCCCCCATGGAGCGCAAACCAAAAACACCACCACACCACCAAGGAAAATGGAGCCGGGAGCACACTGGACCCATGAACCCACCAGGGATAAGCTACTCATACACCGAGGGACACCCGGGTGACTGCGACTCCATCCTGAAGGTGAAATGGAGAGCAGGTGGACCCACGAACCACAAACACCACCACTACCACCAATGAAATGGAGCCGGGAACACGCTGGACCACCGGGGAGCTGATCCACTGGTATACCCCAACGCAACCGCCACCCATGACCACCGGGAGAACATCTACCACAGAAACAAACACAACCGGCCCACGAACCCACCAGGGAGCATGAGGGGATGAACTACTGCTACCACCCAACCTAACTGGGACTGGATTACACCGATGGACCCCCCTTTGCCTACCACGACCACCGAGGGAACGTCTTACATTTTTTTTTAACTACCCCGACTGCATGGTACCAAAGGCCTGCTACCTGACGGAGCTAAGGACAGGCCCAGCCTCCCCCCACCACATGGCCCCATCAAACAAGGCCCGATGAATCCCCAGGAGACCGGCAGATGACAGGAGCAAGGAAAACTTCACCCACCCAGGTAAGCCTAGCACTATACCCATCCACTTTATTATCTATAGCTACATTATTCTATACATATATGTATATATATATATATATATATATATATATTTTTTTTTTTTTTTATTATCCACCCCCCAACCATTCACACACACACACACACACACACACACACACACACACACACACACACACACACACACACACACACACAGTACTCTATTACCCTTTCCTATCAGTAAGCTCAAATTATCTTCCCAGACTCCAGTTCCCCCCTTAACCTAATCCCTAGAAAACACCAAAGGGGGAACTGACCCAGACCACCTAACCCCTTCTTTCACCACCATCCAAGGCCTACCTTCATCCACGATACCTACAGGTCATCTGGATGTAAGCTAGTTATCACTCCACCA
The DNA here is from genome assembly GCF_019279795.1 of Protopterus annectens. Classification (NCBI taxonomy): domain Eukaryota; kingdom Metazoa; phylum Chordata; order Ceratodontiformes; family Protopteridae; genus Protopterus; species Protopterus annectens. The sequence goes on along the minus strand of NC_056739.1, from coordinate 1,891,929,383 downwards.
ACTCACGCCAAATGTGCCTACTTCCTCTAATCCCAAACCCTTAGTACTGTCAGAAGTCCCACCTACTCCTTCCTCACTTCCTTTTTCATCTCCCTCTCTTGATAACCCTTTCACCACCACAGACCCACTATCCTAACCAACTGCAATCCTTACCTTCCCTTCTACCACTATACCCTCCCCACACCCCTTTACTCCCTTACTCGGGGGCCGGGACAACTTAGTTTGTACCAAACTGCATTTATTGATGCTTGGTGTATTTTGTGCAATTAATCTTAACTGTCACTAGTTTTTTTTTTTTTTTTTTGTTACTGTAATAAAGTATTAATCTCCCTTCACCTTAATGAGATGTGAGCAGAATCTATTGTAACAAACATTCCTTTTTTTCTGAATATGCTAAATAAAGTCTCTAAAAAGCATTGTCCCAGTCCCCTTCAATAAACACATTACACCAAATGACATTTGATGTCCTTTATTAAACTTCCATAACTTCGATTACCAATTTTATTTACAACTGGACATAGTATAGTTGATTCTAAACCCAACATAAACATCCTTGTAATGTTAATCAGGACAGTGTACCTGCTCATCCTGCTCAGTAAGCAGCGTACATACCTTTGCTCACTTACTTTACTTATAAACCTCCATGTAATGTTAATCAGGACAGCATACCTGCTCATCCTGCCCTTTAAGCAGCATCCATACATTTGCTCGCTTACTATACTTATGAAGCAGTGTCCCATCTCACTTCACAAACCATTTATCAAATTACCAACCAAATAAGCAGCATCCTTACCTCTGTTTACTTACCTGTTCAGCAAACTTCCTCCAGCTGCTCATTTCCTTTCCACAAATCCTTGGAATAAATGTCCACACAGCAGAGGGGGAACAGAAGAGGGCAAACCTGTCCCTCTTCTCCGCCTACCTCAACTAACATAACCAAAATCCCCACCAACTGCCAACAAAAAAGGGAGGGAGCAAGGGTAGCAAGTTCATGCCAAAATTTGACTACTTACCCAGCTACACTTGTCTAAACCCCTTAAGCCCCTCCCCACCCTTATCTCATTTCCTCCCAGTAATCCCTCCCTTAACACGTTCACCTCCCCAACCCACTTAACTCCCATTAATATATCAGCCTAACCCCTTTTGAAGATGTCCCAGGACAACTTGGTTTGTTACCAAACCTCATTTGTCCCGGTCCACTTTGATAAACGCATCTCACCTAATGACATTTGAAGACCGTTATTAAACTTCCATAACTTTGATTACCAATTTTATTTACAACTGGACATAGTATAGTTGATTCTAAACACAACATAAACATCCTTGTAATGTTAATCAGGACAGCGTACCTGCTCATCCTGCCCAGTAAGCAGCTTACATACCTTTGCTCGCTTACTTTACTTATAAACCTCCTTGTAATGTTAATCAGGACAGCATACCTGCTCATCCTGCCCAGTAAGCAGCATCCTTACCTCTGTTTGCTTACCTATTCAGCAAACTTCCTCCAGCTGCTCATTTCCTTTCCACAAATCCTAGGAATAAACCTCCACACACCGGAGGGGGAAACAGATCTGCCAACCAGCCTGACCAGGCTATTCCCCCTCCCTTCAACTCTCATCAACCCACTATTTCCCATAAAAGGAAGAGGCAAGCCAAACATCATTCGGTGTACCATCATCTGTAAAGCACCTTAGAATCCTGTCACAAACCCACCATGTCATACCAGCACTGAAACACACCCTAATGAAACTAAATAAAGTAGCCCATGTAGACAAGCTATTTACACCACCATACAAAGCCTTTACTAGTCTGAAATGCCTACTGGCCCCAGCCACACGAGGTCAGTGACTAACCCTCACCCTCTAAAATGTGGTACAACAGTCCAACCCTACCGCCTGCAAAACTGTCGCTCAAAGCCATTTCCTCCTATACACAAAGCACCACCCAGCTCACCATCCTGATCCACTTATTCAATTCAACCTGTTAATCCTGACTAAGACAACACACATTTTACCAAAACCTCTCCTATAACCATCCCCTTAAACCTGCCACAATCATGTAATCCTAACCATCATCCTACCTGCCTCAGCTCACCTAATATCTCCTTCAACAGTAACATAACTTGGTATGCTACCATAGTAATCTGCCCACCAAATCCATTCAAGGAAAAAAAAAAAAACACACACACCAACTATCAACAAGATAGCGTGAAATTCACCCTGATGCTTCCACAGCAATGAACAAATCAAACCACTATACAGCTGCTCTGCTGGAAATTCATAACCTCATTCTTAATGCTCCATCAGCCGATACATTCCTCATCAGCCTCCCTCACCTGTCGAGTCCAAATTCCTTCAGACCACCAAAAATGCCAGCTCAGCAAGTCCCCATCTGCGACCTCAGTGTGATATATAAAAGAAAAACTGTAAATCTTCTACATCTGCAAAGCCCATTTCTTAATTACATTATGCACCACTAAGAGCACAGCTCTTTCATCAACTGTATGAAATGCATGCATTACTGAATGCCAAACTCCCTGACTTAAGATATCTTAGCAAATTTTTTTTGTTTTACCACCCATATTCATGATAAGACTGATACACATACAAAAATACCAAGTTCATTGCATCAACAGGCCTATTCTGGTATCCTTTAACCATCTCATGAGGTTTCTCAACCAAGCTGTCATCTGTTAAATAGGGCAGGGAAGTTAAAACTACTGAATCTGTCAACAAAATGCCAAACTCCATGACCAACACTATCCACCTACCCCAAAGAACATCCCGGTGAAATAACCCAAAGGTAACCTCCACGGTGAAACACACCAACTTATTAACCCCTACCAAAGTAACCACCTTAAACTAGCTTCCATGCAACTTCAGAAATGCCTAACTCCCCAAAAACCTGTGTTTGAAACAAAACACTGCCTTGTATATACAATAACAATACCTCCTTTTCCCACTACCAAACAACTGGATGGGTGACTAAGCTCAACCTAGGGTTCTACCCCTGTCCCAAGAAAGACAATAGAAGCAGCATGTGGACAAAATCGATCTTGGCTACTTACCAGACCCTACACCATTAACCGCATAACTTCTTATGCTCCTATGACTGTTGTGATTCTGCCTTGCCTGTAAACCCCAAACCTCCTATAAACAACCCCCCACGTCACTTGCCCTAAACATACTTCCCTTTACAACCCCATTGTGTAGCATTTCCAACAATCAAAATCCATGCAAGAAATCCATTACCTTTCAAAATAAGAGACAAACTTCTCTAGCTTGTAATCACCCCAGAGCCAGTAGCCTAGTAACTTCCTATGATCTTAAGATTGCTGTGACTCTGCCCTACTTACCTGAACCTCATCCACTGTGACGTGCTTAATGAGCACTAAAAATGAATTACCTGTAACGTCATCATGCTCACTGCAAGAACCCAAACTCTTCCCTATGGCCAGTGGCTGTTTCTCCCTTTACTATCGAATGCAAATACCAAAAAAACAGGGACAACTTACCAACCTTGATGTAACATACTGAAATGGTTAATAGAACAGATTGTACAACCAATTAACCTTGACATCAGAAACTCAAGTGCCTGTCCTTCTCTGGCTAACAATGTAACTCCTCTACCAAAACTCAACAACTTTGAAATCCACTTACCTCAGCCAGTAACTGGTGCCCACTTATGCTTCCCATGTGTAACCTCCTCACTCGCCACCATTTCCATCATCTGAGAACTCACTGTGTAGCGCCACCATTGGTACTTATCACCCACCATCTATTCCAAATTATAGCAGCAGCATTCCAAAGCCCCCTTTCCATCAGTAACTGTTGCCCATTTATAACCTCCTTGCTCGCCACTGCTTCCATCATCTGTGAGTTCACTGCATTGCCACGACTGGTACTTGGCACACCACTATTACCGTCAGTAGCTGTTGCCCACTTGTGTAAACACTGTGTAACCTTCTTGCTCACCACTGCTTCCATCTTCTGTGACTTCACTGTGTATCACAACAACTGGTACTTGGCACACCACCATCTACAAACAGAAGAACAAAATAAACCCTCTAATATGTAAAAAGAAAGCTCCACCTTATAACCTCCTATTCCAAATTACAGCCATGGCGTTCCAAGACCCCATCTGCAAGAAAGAAAAGGACATGTAAATCATCCAAAATACATAACACGCAATCCAAGACAAAATCAAGGACAACCTTTCTTGCCAACCTGGGAAGGAATGTACCACTGCCCTCACATCAATGACAATAACTGAAGCTATGCTTCCAAAGACCCTATCAAATACCCAAGATAAATTTAACTACCAGTCAAGTATGTTAAACTAAACCTAGCCCATGAAGAGACCTATCAAAATCCACAACTCGGGTAACCTTGTGATTCCAGACCACCTCCATTAGTGCCCCATATAAGCCAAGTTAACTTATATTGTAAAACCATCTGCATAGCTCTCAACCTTCCATCTCCAACTGAGGCACACTGTACCATAGACTTTTAGAGAAACTGACTCATCTCTATATTGCATTTGAAGTTGATATACAGAAATCACTAACCTGCATTCTGCAAAATTATATGGTAGTCCCAAAATTATGAGCATTCCCATTGTCAAAGTAAAAGTACACCAGAAGAAAATTCCTCATCTAGTCTTATTTTCCAACTGTCCCTGGTTATAAAGCACAAAAATATATTTTCCTCCTGTCATGACAGTTACCACATCATTTACCATAACAAGTAGAATATGGTTATGCTGCTTAACGTAGTAAAACCTTGCTGATCTATACAAATATGAATGCTATATGCTTCACCCTACTGTTAACTCATTGAGCATATTTCTTAATCCCATATATTATCCCCACATTTCGGCTCCTCTTTTTTTTTTTTTTTTTTTAATAAAACAGACACATATACCTTATTACTCAACCCCCCCAGCCACCAGCAGCCAACCCCCTTGTTGCCCAGCCAAAGCCCGCAGAATGGAAAACGCCAACCAGGATGACACAAAGAGATTTAAAATACTTTACTCCACCCTATCGTAAAGTTAGAGTTACTGGCACCACTATTCCATTTATCAAAAGTGATGAGACTCAACTCCTAAGTCCCAACAAATTGCATTTCAGGATGCTCATCCTTCCAAGCCAAAATAATAAATGATTCTGTCATATTTACTGCTTATCTCTGCTACATGTTCCTGCTTCTGTGTTAATAAGTAATATGGTAAGCAGAACAAGGGATTGCAGCCCATATTTGCTTAATGTGGTTTATGCTTCAGTGGTGTAGGATATTTATCACTTCTGTGCTGTGCATGCTGAAGTGAGATACTGTACTTGCTAAGACAAGCTCAACAAGTGTGTATCAACAGAACACACTTAGTCTTATAAGTTGACTTCTTCCTCCTATTGCACAGGACAGACCTCTGGGATATAATGCAGTCTCATGATGAATTATTTCTGACAACAGCAACTAAACTATTTCCAAACAAAATATTTGCTGACACAAACTCACAGCCCAGCTGCAGTCAACCTCCATGCACCATATCCCCAGCCTCCACGGTGCATGCGCAGTGGACAACCATGCCTCCGAGCCCGCAAAACCCACCATTACCAGGCACACCTGTTAGTTAAAATTGATGCCATCCACCGTCAAAGGCTGCCCTGCAAGCAAAACCTCCAATCGATCAACACATCCCAACCACCAAGAAGAACCGGAACATCAAACATCTCTTTCGACCGCAACCCCCATACATTAATTGCAAATATTCCCATTATTGAAAGTTAACCTTTTAAATTCTACTACCTAAGTATTTCTGATGAAACCACACAACACCGAGGGCATGCAACCAAATCACTAACCCTCCGACCCAACCAAAACGACAACCAGATGAAGACATCCCCAACCACTCAAACAGCACAGGGCCCAATGGTGGAAACCGGGCACTATACTCAAGAAACACCCTCAAATCCAAAGACCACCACATATCGTATCCTGACTGCCACATTGTAGGATCAACAAGTGCAAGGAACCCTGCATACCTGAAATACTGCTTCCCTGACAGCAGTTAAAAGGGAATCCAATCACTGGGGTACAGGTTCCAGACAACCGCCTCAAAATGCAGACTAGTTCGCTGTCCAAACTGCTGCCTTGTGGAGTTGAAGCATTCAGCCAACTGACACCAGAGCTAGCTCAAATTGACAACATCACCCATACCAAAACTCCAATGCTAATGCAACTGCACAAAGCAGCATGGTCTCAAACCGAAAAGGGGGGTACAGGATCGCAACTGTATCTCGCCACTCCCTCACACCTCCCATACCGCATTCAGCCACAGAAAATGCAGAAACTCTTAAACATCCGTCTGCATAGAAAAATGGAGCAAACCTACCTCTGAAGGCAATCCACCTGGGATCGTGGCACCCCATAAAAAGGCTGAATGATATGCGAAAATACTCCACTTCTCCACGTTATCTAATTTTGAATTGTTTATACCACTTGCTTGTTCCCTTATACAAATTCTTGAACTAAATTTAACCTTGATTTTTTTGAATAGTTGCAAAATGCATTGAATGAATGTGTGTTGTATAAATATGCTAATTTTTATAACCCTCCTGTACATTGCACTTTGGCAACATTTTAATGGATGTGTGAGTCTGAGTTACAATTGAGTTTAAATCCCACAAGTATAAAAAAGCAGTTTGATATTACACATGCAGAAATTAAAACATTTACAGATTTTAGAGATAGGGTGTTTACATGTTATGAAATGTGATAAAGTTTGCAACATCATTATAATAGAAACCACAAGATGTATTTTAAAAACAGAAAATATGCTTAAGGTAGGCACATTATATTATATCATTATTATATTATTCTGGTATTATAAAATCATATAGAGGTATCGCCTCACAGTAAGACGCTGTCCAGTTCGATTCTCAGCTAGACTGTCTTCTGCATGGAGACATGCGTGAATGGGCGTACCTTCGTTGAAGGTTGTGCATCGGGGCTAGCAACTCGGCACATAAAAATCAACTGCCAATCATTAGCAGACCGGAGTTCCGCTGTGGCGACCCATAATCGGAAAAAGCTGAAAGACACAACAACAACATAGAGGTATAGATTCTGTTTTATATGGTATGATTTCTAAATGGCATATCATGCCACAGTTATTTTAGTGTTTGACAGTTGAACATCATGTATTGCTAATGCTGTCTAGAATCCCAGAGGTTGTGCACAAATGCATATTAGATCTCCCATTTTCACCTATCAATCTGGCTTCAGGATCTAAAACTGATCCTGTAGCATTTTTAGTAGAGAAATTGATTAAAATGCTGGGTTGGTACTTTTTTTTTCTGTTTCAAAGGATTCACAGCACTTTTTATCTAGTATAAATAGCGTAGGATATAGTAGTGATGAAATTTTTGTTACTGCAGAAGTTGTTAATTTATATACCGATATTCCATTTAAGGAGAGCTGAGATATGTTTAGGAATTATTTAGTGAAGGTTGATTTTATTCCTGCGCATGATTTGAAGATGTATTACAGCATGTTGGATATTATTCTATCAAATATTTGTTTTTCCTATTTAATACGAATTATTATCAGCAGATATCAGGTGTGACTAGGGTACCCAGTTACACCAATATTATTATAACTGAAAAGTTACATAAATACTTACATAGTTCAGACTTTTAGAAATATACTTGGTTTTGCTGTTGATGTACATATAATTTGTTATGTTGTTAAGAGATATATGCACTTTGTATGAATTTATAAATTATTTAAACAATAGCACATCTTTAAAAAGTCTATGTATCAATATGATGTTAACACCATTAATTATATGGATGTAATCTTGATGAAACATTATGTTACAAGTATGTTCATTTCAAGAATTTATAGGAAAAGAAACGTTTGCAAATACATTTTTACATTATTGTAGTGCACATCCTAGGTTTATTAAGAAAAGAACTATCAAAAGGCAGTTGATTATGGCATTCATGACTGATAGGTTATAATAGTGAGTTTGTTTTATAAGCTGCATTTTTATTACAAATATTTAAAGACTGGTGTTATTTGCAAGCTTTTTTTGGAAGAAATATTTAATTTGGTAATGGAGGTATGTAAAAATAAATATGCAACCATTTTAGGAGGTAATAAAATATATACCCCCAGATTCTCAAAAGCCTGCACGGAGTGCAAGATGAGTGCAGTAGCTCATGCAGACAATATGTCTGCCATACGATCCAGGAACAGCCAGCAGGGGCATGCACGAGAGCTCCAGCACTAATCTTGCACCGACTAAGCCCTGGTATGCAAATCACCTCATTTGCTGGAGAAATCCATGCAAATGAGGTGATATTGCAATCCAGGAAGCTTGCAATAGTCCATGCAAGACAAGTTTAATCTGCAGAAATGTACTCGGTTAGTAACCGAGTACATTTCTGCAAATTCCAAAACAGAACTATGACAGCTCCAAATAAAGGCTGCATATTATTGAGGAAGCATGCCAGTGGCCAAGTAGAAGGCCATTGGCATTGCAAACTGTTTAAAAAATAAATAAAACATTTTTTTTCATGGCTGTTTAAACATAGGGCAGCGGCGAGCAAACGGGATTGGGGAAAATAATAAAATAAACTGAAAATGAGAATTCTAACAAAAATCAGTATTCTGCCATGCAAGTCAATGGCAGGCAAAAGACAACTTGGCCAGTCAGTAGTGGTTGCTAAGGGGGGGATGCTCAGTGTGGGACACGTAACTATGCATTAGTATGCAATCCTGTGCAAATGAGGGAAAGGTTAGTGAATCCCTGATTTTCCCAGGGTATGAGGCAGTTCCCAAGAGTGTAAAAGTATAAATAGCTGGGTGCAAGACTAGGATATAGGTGATATCATGGAGGGGGGGGGGTGTCAGGCATTCTGTAAGCAGATTGGAGACCTGTGGCTCGAGATAGATCCTAGGTTAACACAGCTATGCTAGGGGTGTGTCTAAACAGGTCTAGCACACTTTACAAAGTGTAAGTGGGTGTGCACACTACACACCAGGGTTTACAGGAAGAAGAAGGAAGTTAACCAGGAAAAAGCAACTCTGTGCACATTTGAGCACTCCATTTAAGTGGCATACACATGGGCTTAAACAGGGATTCAATGGGAAGGGAAAACAGCAGTAGGAAGGTAATCAAGGAGAACTAGCTTAGCTGACAGGTGAAATGTATCAGAATCAGCCAATTACACAGGCAGCAGACCAGCCCAGCACACCACTATAAACTATGCAAACACCTTTCCCCCTTGTTTTTCCCAAAAACTCTGCACCACCGGTATATACAGATAGGGGAATTTTATGAAAGAAAAGCAAGAGAAAAAATGTTAGTGGCTGCTTTTGCTATCATAAACCAACATGTGCAAGAGGCTGAGGGTGGTAAGAATGTGAATGCTGCTGAGCAAACCACAGTGAGGAGATGGAGAAGAGTGTACAGACCCAGGGTAACCTACCAAGGGCTACATGAGCTGGAGATAGTGGAGCACTATAGGGTGGACAGGGACCTCCTACAGCAAATTGTTGAGCTGTGCTGGCCATGCCTCACACACAGAACTAACAGAGGGGAACCCATCCCAGTGGATACCAAGGTATGTGTAGGCCTAAGAATACTAGCTACAGGTACCTTCCAAAGGCCAACTTGGGGATATGATGGGGATTTCACAGGCATCAGCATCCAGGGTACTCCAAAAGTTCCTGAATGCCATGTCAGCACATGTTGGTGAGCATGTATATTTCCCCATCACCCATGAGGCGTTGGCCAGCAATATGCATCTCTTCCACCAAATAGCAGAATACCCTGAGATAGTGGGTGCAATAGACTGCAAGCACATATGCATTAAAGCACCAATAGGTGAGCGGGGTAGGGTCTACATCAACTGCAAGGGCTTCCCCTCCATCAACTGACAGGTCGTGTGCGATGCCCAGGGCATAATAATGAATTATGAAATATGAAATACACATGCACAAACACAAATCATAATAGAGTGTGTGTTTGAGATGCTCAAGTCATGGTTCCGGTGCCTGGACACATCCGGTGGAGCCTTGCAAAATTGTCTTGTATGTGCCATGCTACACAATATGATCCTGCAGAATCAGCTGCAGCAGGAACAGCATGGGGCAGGGCCACACAGCCCCCCACCAGTGCCAAGGCCTGCACAGGCACAGAGTGACTCAGAAGAGGAACAACCTGAGCCTGCCCCATTAGGCAGAAGAAGGTGTGCCCAGTATGCCCTGGCCTTGGCAAAGAGGCAACGCATAGCACATGCACTGACACAGTGGGAACCCAGGGAATTACACCTCTCTCCGACTCGCACATACAGTAAAAGGGATGCCAAATATGACACTACCTGTGCTCAACCATGTATTGGGAGTGTACTATGTGCATCTGACATAGGCAGCCCTGCATCCCCACCCTCAATACTTTGACACCCACAAGGTAAGTGACTCACATATGCCATTTGGGGGGCACATACCCAACAACAGTCACAGCCATCAGGATAGGTGTAGACAAACACAAACAAATGCTGTACTATGGCCTCTGAATGAGCCCCAAGGGTATCTTCTACCCCAGCCCTACAGAGACAGACTACAGCAGGCCAGCCAGTCAGATGTCAGTTGTGAAGGCTAGGAAGTCTGAAACTAATATGTAGGTAATGAAAGCTACGATCTGTAGTACACTGGTATGCCTCTAGCCAACATGATAGGTGAGACTACAGACTGAAATGGTGTATCTGACATACTAGTATAGTCCTAGCACCTGTGTAAAAGTATAAGGTGTGCCCCACCATCCTATGTACACTTATAGTAACAGTCAGATGTGCCCCTCCCACCCCTGTGTAGAAATGTAGAAACAGTTTGGTGCCTCCCCCCAGCTAAGCAGAAATGTAGCAACAGTCAATGCCAAATGACTGATGTATACCCTGCAGACACAGCATGCTACCTGTCGGTGTACAACACAAAGGTCAGCACCACAGTACAAACCACCTGGACTTGATCCACACATGCATTATATATGGCCATACTGGGCATGCTCACACAGAGGAATGAAGGTAATGTCAGGCAACAACATACTGAAAGCCCATACTGGGCATGCTCATGCACTTTAACACAAGAAGGCCATGTCAGCAAACAACAGTGGACCAGACATATCTGGCAGTTGCAGATCTCAGTGCAGACACATGTCAGTATGCACCACTCCTGCCTTGCACACACAGTGGATAGGAATACAGACATATATGTAAGGACAACACACTATAATAAGCCAACGGTAGATGGAAATAGATGTGTTGAAGAAGGTGACCATGACAAGGAGCCATCTGGACCTATCCCACCCAGCACACAGCCAAAGGGCCCCAAACACATGAGGTGCAGGTGTCACTCACTGCAGATACTAGCCACCAGAATCTGTCAGCATGACATCACATTGCACGTGCCAGCTGTGCAAAATGACTGTACAAGGAAGTTGTCACCTAGTAGCTGTACACAAGTACCTGTGGCATATGACCCTGTGTGTGCCTGCATGTGGCATGTCAACCCCTACATGAATGGGTTATGACCCATGCACACACCGCCCTCCCCATAGCAGTATCATGACAAGCCTGCTGAGGTCATTCAATGTGAAATACACCTTTGGGGGAGCTGTAGCTCAGTAATCCCCATGGCACATCCCATAACTGTGTACTGCTGTACTGATAAACTAGTTAAGTAGTAGTCCTAACCCCAGACTTGGCAAATGTGTGAGTGTGTGTATTTGTGCGTGTCTCGGTCTCTGCCTGTTTAGAGAGAAATGCTTTCTAGGCTACTCACACTCAGTACAGTTCATATACACAACATTGGCAAGGCTGCAGATGTCACCCACCAAGAAATACACCACTGGGGAAAGCATAGTCCAGTAATCTCCGTAGCATGTCCTGTAACTATGTACTGCTGTACTGAGGTAGGTGTTCGAACCCCAGACCTGGCAACTGTGTGTGTGTTGGTGTGTGAATCTGTGTGTGTGTGTCTGACTGAGTAGAGAGCAATGCTTTTTAGGCCACTCACACCCTGTATAATACACATATTTGACTTTGGCAAGGCTGTTGATGTCACTCACCTAGAAATACACCTCTGGGGAAATCATAGCCCAGTAATCCCTGTAGCGTGCCTTGTAACTGCATACTGCTGTAGTGTGATTAAGTAGTGAAGTAGATGTTCTAACCCCAGACCTGGCAACTGTGTGTGATGGTGTGTGAATATGTGTGTGTATGTCTTACTGAGTAGAGAGCAATACTTTTTAGGCCACTCGCACCCCGGACAATACACATAATTGACTTTGGCAAGGCTGCTGATGTCACACACCTAGAAATACACATGTGGGAAAGTCATAGCCCAGTAATCTCTGTAGGGCATCCTGTAACTGCGTACTGCTGTAGTGTGATTTAGAACTGTGGTAGGGTTCCATCTCCACCCATGGCAGTTCTGTATGTTTTGTGTGTGTTGCAATGTCGGTGTGTGGAGCAGTGCATCATAGGCTACTCATTCGCAGTACATTTCAAATGCCCTACATTGCCAATCCTGCTGATGTCATTTATTGTGAAGTAAAACATTGGAGAAAAAGTTCTTTAGTAATCCCTGTGGTGCTTCCCATAACAACACCATGCTGTAGTGTGATATAGACTTCGATCAGGGGTTCTATATCCACACATGTCAGTTGTGGATGTTTTGTGTGTGCCTCACTGTCTGTGTAGGAAGCAATGCATTTTAGGCTAGTCGCTTGCAGTACAGCTGAAATGTTCTACTTTTGGAGTCAACTGCATTAAA